>NW_015090921.1:3806570-3971459 GCF_001431845.1 Calidris pugnax
GGTCCCCGCTGCATGACCCCCTCCGGGGCTCCGTGACCCCCACCCCCGCAATGCCCCCCCCCCCCCGACGGTGTGCAGCCCCGGCGGCAGCCCGTCCCGTCGGGAAAGCTCCCCCCGGGACCACCGCATCCCGGAGAGGGGGGGATCGCCTCCCGGGACTCCCGCGTCCCGAAGTTGGGGGGGATCGCCCCCGGGACCCCCACGTCCCGGAGTGGGGGGGATCGCCCCCCGGGACCCCCCGGAGTGGGGGGGATCGCCCCCACTGACTCCCTCATCCCGAGGAGGGGGGGATCGTCCCCCAGGACCTCCGCATCCCGAAGTGGGGGGGATCGCCCCCCAGGACATCCGCGTCCCCAGGAGGGGGGGATCGCCCCCCGGAACCCCCCGAAGTGGGGGGGGATCGCCCCCCGCCGCCCCCCTCACCCGACCGGCCGGGGTACCGAGGAGCCCGGAGGGGGGGGTTGAGGGCGCCTACCGGAGAAGGTGTCGAGGGCGGTGGGCTGGTACTCGTCGGGGTACCCGTTGGTGGTGTAGCTGACGACCAAGCTGGTCTTGCCCACGGCGCCATCGCCCACCAGCACGCACTTGATGCCCAGCTCCGGGCCGCTGCCCCGGGGGGGGCTATGTCTCCGCAGGGCGGGCGAGTAGTCCAGCAGCTCCTGGGGGGGCATGGCGCCGGCGGAGGAGGGGGGTCAGTTCGAGGGGCGGCGCGGCGGGGCTCCTGCCATGCCCGGGCGGGCGAGCTGCCGTCGGGGTTGGGCTCTGCCGTGCGGGGCCACCCTCTCCCTCCCGCCCGGCACCGCTCCTCATCGCTACACCTGCCGCCCTGCGCCCAAAACCGGCTCCCATTTCCCTAATCCCGCCCCGGCCCGCCCCGTCGGCAGCGGGGCCCAGGCCCCGGGTGGCTGCATCCCGCTCCGCCGGGGTGACACCCCCCCAGCAGCCAGTCCCCTCGGGATTTGGGTAGGAGCAGAGGGTCACGCCGTGCTCTGCTTTGCAGAGGGGAAAGCTGCCCCCACCCCTCCCCAAACACCCCCATTTCTGTTCAACATGTTCAAAAGAGGGACGGAATCATTGGAGTTGGAAGGGACCTTCTAGAGATCATCTGGTCCAACCCCCCTGCCAAAGCAGGGCTGCCCAGAGCACATCACTCAGGAGCATCCAGGTGGGGCTTGGAGATCTCCAGAGAAGGGGACTCCACACCCTTCCTGGGCAGCCTCTTCCAGGGCTCTGCCACCCTCACCCCAAAGAAGTTCTTCCTCAGATTGGAGTGGAACTTCCCATGTTCCAGCTTGTGCCCGTTGCCCCTCGTCCTGTCACTGGGAACCACTGAAAAGAGTCCGGCTCCATCCTCCTTCAACCCACCCTTCAGATCCTTGGAAGCATGAATAAGGTCTCCCCTCAGCCTTCTCTTCTCCAGGCTAAAGAGTCCCAGCTCTCTCAGCCTTTCCTAAGGCTGACTCCTGACTCCTTTTGAGAAAACAATGAATAACACTGCCAACAACAACTATTCCCAGCCTTCTGCCTTTGTCATATTCACCACCGGTCGCTCACACACCACACTGTGCCCTCAGCAGGTGAGGAGATGGCTCCATCCCTGCCCTGGGGAGCTCACTGCCCAAAGAAGTACGACTAAACAAATAGAAGAGGGGGAACACGCCGCTCAAAAGAAGAGACGTGGCCACGCTATCACAGCAACCATTGTGCCCCAGTGTAACACCACCGAGGGGTTGAAAACCTGGGGGACAAAGTATTGATGCCTGCCACCACAGAATCACAGAATCTTCATGGTTGGAAGGGACCTTAGAGATCATAGAGTCCAACCACAAAAAAAACCCACCTAGTATTTTTTGCCATAGCTCGTATTGCAACATCAGCTTTGAAAGAGGAGTCGTTTCCTAATGGAGGAGCTAAACTCAGGCTGTCAACGAATGCTACCACTTTGGTTAGGTGATGTCCTTCATCGTGCTCTCAGCAAGGGAGACCCATGCTGCAAGGAGTCATTGATAAGCAGCGCCAAAGCTTGTGTCTCCCTGCACCTTCTACCCACACTGAGAAGCTACCCAGGTGTTCCACCAACACTCATGCTACCCTTGAGAAGACACCTTTAAGTCTAAAAGAGTCTAAAAGGCTTAAAAGCAGTCTAAAACGCTTTTCCCCATGGTCGAGAGGTGACAAACACTGCAAACCCTTCAGGTGCAAGAGCCTTGGCTGGACAAAGCATGTCCACTCTTTGGAGACAGCCCTGGGAAGAGCAAGAAGGCTTCTTCTCTGCGTTTTTCTCTAGCAGTTTGCTTTAGTTGATCTTACTAGCACAAACTTAAATTTTCTATAGCTACAAAAAAAACCCCCAGAGATGGTTTACAACCCAGGCAGCTGGTATGATGAACTCGTTCAGAGGCAGGTGACAGCTGATCGGCTCCAGAAGAGGCAGAAAGCGCCGGGACAGGTGACACTCCGTAACGTGTGAGGTGCATCTCCTCTGCTGGGATGGGGCAAGGAGAGGCTCCAGGACAGCTCGGGGAGGCAGCACAGGGAGTGAGGATCCAGCAGAGGGTTTCCCACTGCATTTCAGGCAGGGGCTGACATTCTGTGAACTGTGACATTTCCATTTCATTGGAAGAAATGAATGTAAATGAGGGATTATTCACCAAATTACTCACTGTTGGCAAAGTGTTAGTGGCAGGGGGGAAGAGATAAAGAGAAGCTGGCAGCTCTTTTCTACACGCCGTGTACTTAGGAATGGATGTTCCTTAAGAAGACACACTGTTGCCCCCCTCCAAAGACTGAATCCCTTTTTCTCTTCTTCCTTTCCTGAAACCTCTTCCTTCTGTGACTGCGTTCCTTTTTTTGCCTCGCAGTTTCTGACAGCCATTGGTTGACACACACTTAACTAGTGGATGGGGCTTAAGTGATTTTTAATCTATATTTAAACGAAGCAATTAAGCAAACAAACGGGGCAGCTCCCACGGGTTGGTTTCTCAGGTCCTGCCTTGCTCCTGACGGCCGACAGAAGACACGGGTTTAACTTCATGACGCAGAGAGGGGTCAGATGTTGTTGGTTTTGCAAGATCTTTTGTACAGTTTTTTGGTTGGTTTTTTTTTATTTATTTTTTTTTATTTTACTTTTTATTTGAGTGAAAGTCTGTCCCGTTCCTCTGAGCTGCTGCCCTGCCTCCCCGCCGTGGTGCCTCCTCTGCCAAGGGAGTGGGAAACGCGCAGCCTGCAAGGCTGCGTTTGGCCTCTCTCCCGGGAATTGTAATTAGCCCCAATTACGACGGTACTCCTCACGATGCGAGTTCCCATCCACTGGGAATTACGTGCAGGAGATCAAACTCCTTGCAGGCAGGGCAAATACGGATTTCAGGTGCCGTGAGCGTTTCCCCGTTATTCTGCTGGGCTGCACAGCTTCTTAAGCAGAAAAGCTGCTCCATTTGAGTACACAGTGATTTCCAGTGGAAATCACCACCAAACAAACTTTATACATCTGTAAAAAGTTCTAATATTTTAAAAAACCACAGTTATTTTGAGGAAGACACTTCCTTTTCTGCCCGTTTTTGTTAATTGTAGCCACCCTTCTCACTGGAGCTGTGGCAGAAGTCCATCTATGGGCCAAGTTAAAAACAGTATCTTGTTTTTAAGCCAATTTGTATGAGGAGGAAACGAGGGCTTGATCCTTGGCGGGGACAGGACAAAGCTATGGATCAGCTCAAACTATTCCATATAATTTCCCCTCTAAAGTGCAGTGTTACTGGAAAAGTGGGAAATTGTGATGCTGGGATTTATTTTGCAGCCAGTGGTCCTGACTTGCACTGGTTCTTGAGCGATACCACGTCTTCGGCAACGTCATATTCTGCCTCCCTGGCTGATCCCATTTCTAACTTCATAACTATGTGTGGTTGGTGTTTTTGGTGGCTGGCACGTTCCAATAGAGTCTTCTCGCTGATATCTTTAGAGCTGCTCTAATTTGACTGACTTGGACATGAGTTGTATTTGCACTGTACTCTTATATGGTAGCCTTTACTCACAGGTTGAGTTCACGTTCTCTTCTATGGTAGCCTTTACTCACAGGTTGAGTTCAGTAATTCACAGAAATCAAATCTTTATGGTGGTTTATTTGCACCTATGGACAGCTGGAGCCACCTCAGATTCTATGAAGGCAGCAGTTAAGAAGAGCAGAAGGTTGGACACTGAGTGACAGAGGTTAGGGTGGGCAAGAAGACGTAAGCTGCTCAGTGGGGAAAATAATGAATGGTATGGGGAGAGAGAGTGTTTTCTTCCAGGTCTTGGAAAATCACCTTCCTTTTCTGAAAATCCTGAGAGGGTTAGAGCACCTCTCCTGTGTCTCTGTGCCTGAAAGCCACAGAGTGGGAGCCACTCTTGGAGTTTTTTGCAAAGCCTAGAGAACTACTACCTAGAGAGCTGCCTCAGAAAAAGCATCGCGTGTCGTGGGAGTCGGCAGACCTCAGTTTTAAAAACAGCAGGGCTCCTTTCTCATCACAGGGGAGAGGAAAATTTATCAGCTGCTCTTCACCCAGCCAGTGAGCAAACCTGGCCTTCAGCTTTGCCCGCGTTTGTACAAGCGGGCTAGAGTTATGTCAACACACTCCCTTGGCAAACGATGCCCTCGGATCGCACTGCCGAGCCCTTTCACGGAGCTGCCCGTGAGGAAACACCAAACAATGATGAACACAGGCAACAACGCCATCACCCACCCGGGTGGGGACCTGGATTGAGAGAGGAGCTAAACGGGAGCGCGGGTGCCAGAGCAAACCGGGTGCCGTGATGCCAAGAGATAAGGTGAAGAAGTGGAGACACAGCCGCTGCCCGGCCGGTCGCCTTCCTAATGGCAAGGGATGAGACAACTGGTGCTGAGTCACCGGCGTTTTGCCCTGCACCTGAGTGTGCATCCTCCCTGGGAAAAATCAGGCGTAATTACCACTTAAAAGAAGTGACAGACAAAAGGGTGAAGACAAGAGCCTGAGCCTGGTTTTCCCTCCTCTAGTCCCCGCAACCTGCAGGAAGTGATGTCAAACGCGCCTTCGTATCATTTTCTATCAGCCTCGCAGAGGCAGAAATAGCCACAACGCACAAGTCAGTGGAAAATCAGGCTTTGGCTATTCATGGAAAAATTACTACAGCTGAAATCCAAGGAAGAAAGATCCTAGGATTTGCTTTCCCCTCTGGAGCTCTTGATTGATAAGAGCTCCGTAGTTCCTGAGTCCAAAGCAATAAGAACACTTTACAGTTCTATAGCAGCTAAGGGGTACTTCTGGTGTGCACTGGAGATGTGTGATTTTGAAATGCCTTTTAGGAAAATTTAAAAAAGAGAGAAACAACATGAGAATACAGCTCCCACTATCCTGGCCTCTGAACTACTTTATTGCTCCTTGGAAATAAAGCCATGCCATGGGGGGTGCATAGAGATGTTTTGGTTCTTCTGTTCTCTGCCACTCTAGTTAAACGCGGAGGCAAAGAGCTACAACAACAATATTATAGTACATTTTAAGATTACAGAATAGTATATTCAAATGAAATGACAATGCCACTAGCTTAAAAATATTTTCTTAAATATTGCAAGAAAAGGTAAGCACCTATATCGTACTCGGCCCCATTCTCAAAGACAAATTCATCTCCTGCCTGACTTGCTCAGGAACGAGTCCTACCCCTCAGATGTTCTATAAATAACTTAGAAGTATGTTGCCACCTGCTGGAGAAAGTACATCTTTTAATAAATCAACGTAAATGTAAAAAAGTGGGCAAGGTTTAAGGCACTCAAAGCCCTTTCTTTAAATCTGAAGCAGAAATGGCAAGCTTCAGACTAAGGATAGGTTGGGAGAAAACGCTCTGAGCTTAATTTAATCATGTCAATCAATCAGACACTTTAAGTGAAAAGAGGAGTTAACACCTAACTGGAAGGGCTGAGGGAATTATCAAGAGGAAGGTGATAAGGTTCACATCCCCTGTGTGAACCAGGGAAAGGCAGGCAGTTAACACCGAATAGTGAGGGGCTGGGTTGAAGAGGGATTGCCAGGAAAACCATAAAATGCTGTAAGACCACTGTCTCTGCCAAGTTAGCAGTTCTCAAGCTTATCATTTCCAGATCTTCCTTGAGGATGAGAACTGAGGGATCAGCCAGTGATGGGAAGAAGGTTTCCTCTCCATAAAAGCATGTTTCTATCCTTTCCCTCCGGTGCTTGTATGCTCATCTGAGGACTGAGGGGTTACACCTGCAGAGTTTCCATGGGGGCACTGGGCATGCTTATTGAAGGGCAGCATTGCTCTGGAGTCCACATGTAGCATCAACAGACCTTGAGAGTTCACTTGTGGGAAATCTTCTTAAGGTGTGAGAGAAGCTGTGGTCAGCAGGCCCGCAACGGCTGCTGTGGCATCACAGGATCCCACCCACCATTTTCTGGTCTGCAGGAAGTTTGCTTCTGACAAGGAGTTTGGGAGACTTTGGGAGGCTGGTTAATGGTTAGGAGGTGGGCTCTGCCAGACTCATTTCCAGCTTGGATCTCCTCCAATGTAAATTATAATTGTTGCACGGCTTGCCATGTAGCTTCCAGCTCAGGTTCTCATGGGTAACCGTGATACCCATAGGTACACAGCCACGGCACTTTCTTTACTGTATTAATTTTGTACATAGAATTCAAGCCATCACTCAAAGACACCGTCTGTGTCCCCAGGGAAGTGCCACTCTCGGGAGATGGTCTCTTGGTTGGGTGGGGGCCTTAGATATCTGCAGCACTTTGCTCAAAGTGAGGTGTCTGAAAGCCTGGCTGTGTATTACATCTTTGTTGGTATTTTATGGAGGCTGTTGTGTTTAGGAAAATACACCTGTTCACCTATGGCTTTTATGAACACCGTGTATTTTTTCGTTGATCACAGTGAAGGAATATTCTATAGACAGGAAGGTGGAGTGATGATCAGTGCCACGTCTGTAGTGGAAATCTCTGAGGAAGTCCAGGGTTCAATTCAAATTGTAATTGTGCCGCTAGGTTATCTCAGGGGCAGTTTGAGTCACTCAAATCCGAGCTGCCTTTGTTCTGCCCTTACCTCTTCCCACCGCCATGTCCTCCTGCACCAGCACTCGTGTTTAGATCATGGCTCACACAGTCATCTGCTGCGGGGCAAGGAGCTGGCCCACTCTACAGTCATACACACACTGGCACAAAGTACGGGCCAGAGAGGGCAGCTGGGAGTGACGGAGACATAATCTTGTGGAAGCTGAGATTTACACAGGCATAATCTGCTGGGAATCCAGACCTTGGACACAGTATATGTTTGCCATTATCTGTTCCTCAGGGCAGCTGAAGAGATTAGTATGTCATATACCATCTAGATGTCCACAGCTGTGTCCATAGCTTGGAGAAAATGCTACCTGTTTAACCCAAAATTACTGCAAGTGTGGTCACAGCCACACAAAAACAAGATCAGAATTTAGGTTTCTAATCCAGACCCATCACCAAAATCGCTCCCCTTAAGTCTTCCCCACAAGTCCCTCTTAGAGACTTATTCCACTTCTACACACAAAACATAATCATCTGATTCTCCACATATTCCTGGTGAATCAAAGAGGTGATAAATCTTTTGCCGGCAACCCTTGCTCTCCCCTTCTTTTCAGAACAGGAAATCTGTGAATGCGGCACTGGGATATAATTATTGCACATGTTTGTAAATTAAATAGTCACAGCAGATGATAGTGCAGATGGACGGAGCAGGTTTGTGGGCCTGGGTTAGCTTTAGGCTGATGTTTCATTTCCAAATAAGGTGAGGATCTGGCTTCCAATTTAACCACACCAAAATCAGACAAAGGTTTCTCATGAGGTATCAGTCCTAACTGGCAATAATACCTGCCCGATGAGAAAGACAATCTCTTCCATTTCTGGACCTGACCAAGAAAAAAAAATAATTATAAAGTTATGTCCTGATCTAGGCTTTGAATGGAAAAACCCCTAGAGCAGAACACTAAGGAATTTGTGCACAAATTTCAATTTAGCAACATTTCCAGATTAATTTTCCACCCACCATTTTCTGGTCTGCAGGAAGTTTGCTTCTGACAAGGAGTTTGGGAGGCTTTGGGAGGCTGGTTAATGGTTAGGAGGTGGGCTCTGCCAGACTCATTTCCAGCTTGGATCTCCTCCAATGTAAATTATAATTGTTGCACGGCTTGCCATGTAGCTTCCAGCTCAGGTTCTCATGGGTAACCAAGATACCCATAGGTACACAGCCACGGCACTTTCTTTACTGTATTAAATTTGTACATAGAATTCAAGCCATCACTCAAAGACCCATCTGTCCCCAGGGAAGTGCCACTCTCGGGAGATGGTCTCTTGACCGTCTGTGTCCCCAGGGAAGTGCCACTCTCGGGAGATGGTCTCTTGGTTGGGTGGGGGCCTTAGATATCTGCAGCACTTTGCTCAAAGTGAGGTGTCTGAAAGCCTGGCTGTGTATTACATCTTTGTTGGTATTTTATGGAGGCTGTTGTGTTTAGGAAAATACACCTGTTCACCTATGGCTTTTATGAACACCGTGTATTTTTTCGTTGATCACAGTGAAGGAATATTCTATAGACAGGAAGGTGGAGTGATGATCAGTGCCACGTCTGTAGTGGAAATCTCTGAGGAAGTCCAGGGTTCAATTCAAATTGTAATTGTGCCGCTAGGTTATCTCAGGGGCAGTTTGAGTCACTCAAATCCGAGCTGCCTTTGTTCTGCCCTTACCTCTTCCCACCGCCATGTCCTCCTGCACCAGCACTCGTGTTTAGATCATGGCTCACACAGTCATCTGCTGCGGGGCAAGGAGCTGGCCCACTCTACAGTCATACACACACTGGCACAAAGTACGGGCCAGAGAGGGCAGCTGGGAGTGACGGAGACATAATCTTGTGGAAGCTGAGATTTACACAGGCATAATCTGCTGGGAATCCAGACCTTGGACACAGTATATGTTTGCCATTATCTAGAATCTGTTCCTCAGGGCAGCTGAAGAGATTAGTATGTCATATACCATCTAGATGTCCACAGCTGTGTCCATAGCTTGGAGAAAATGCTACCTGTTTAACCCAAAATTACTGCAAGTGTGGTCACAGCCACACAAAAACAAGATCAGAATTTAGGTTTCTAATCCAGACCCATCACCAAAATCGCTCCCCTTAAGTCTTCCCCACAAGTCCCTCTTAGAGACTTATTCCACTTCTACACACAAAACATAATCATCTGATTCTCCACATATTCCTGGTGAATCAAAGAGGTGATAAATCTTTTGCCGGCAACCCTTGCTCTCCCCTTCTTTTCAGAACAGGAAATCTGTGAATGCGGCACTGGGATATAATTATTGCACATGTTTGTAAATTAAATAGTCACAGCAGATGATAGTGCAGATGGACGGAGCAGGTTTGTGGGCCTGGGTTAGCTTTAGGCTGATGTTTCATTTCCAAATAAGGTGAGGATCTGGCTTCCAATTTAACCACACCAAAATCAGACAAAGGTTTCTCATGAGGTATCAGTCCTAACTGGCAATAATACCTGCCCGATGAGAAAGACAATCTCTTCCATTTCTGGACCTGACCAAGAAAAAAAAATAATTATAAAGTTATGTCCTGATCTAGGCTTTGAATGGAAAAACCCCTAGAGCAGAACACTAAGGAATTTGTGCACAAATTTCAATTTAGCAACATTTCCAGATTAATTTTGAGAGAGTTTATTTCCTCCTTACCAAAAAAACGCTTCAGATTTCTACCGCTAGAAATTTGACAAAAAAAAAAGAAAAAAAGCATACGCATCATTGTTGAGGGCAACAGGGAGAGACCTCATCTGAAATGAGGGGTCAAACTATGCTCACCCAAGCTCACATAAATATGAGTTGAAGCCGCAACCGATGCGGAGAAGGACTACTTGGATGCTGCAGGAAACTAACCACCTCCTCTTGAAAAGAGGACAAAGGCAAGAACTTCTTGGTTTGGTAAATCCTGGATTTGGTACATCTGAATGAAGGCTGTGATTGGCAATGATTTTTGCAAAGGAAATGAACGGTCTAAAATGTCCTGTATGCTAAAGGACAGCGTTTGAACAAGAACAAATGGATTTAACTTAGCCACAGCTTACATTAGACTGAAATCGGGGCTTGAAATCATGAGAACAATCAGCATCTGGAACAGGTACGAGCTGGAGCAGTCAGGGGAAAAAATACCCACGCTTTCAGACAGAGCTTGATAGGAACAGAGAAAGGACTATATGATGTGGTATCTACAAGAGTGGGAGAATGGATCTGATAGTCCAACAATTCCCTTCCTACCTCATTACCCTAAACCTAATGTAATTTGTGTGTACTTTTTAAGAAGCTGAAAGAGAACAGTTGCTTGTTTACGATGATCAGGAGGATTGGAGAGCCAAGGAATGTGGGTTTGTTGTTTTGGCTCAGAGCTGCCACATAAAGAGGGTAAACAGCAGAGGCTGGAGCTGGGTCTCGGCTCCTGCCAGCGCTTGCGGGCAGGCTGAGTCAGGAGGAGCCATCTCATGTTTTCAGCAAAGCAGACAGAGATGACCCCGCAGAAGGTGTGCCATGGGAGCCTGCAGGAACCCAGCGAGCGTGGGACCTGCATGTCTGGCTGAGCTCTGGGGAACCGGCCCGAGGCAGAGCACTGCAGACTGCAGCCCTGGTGTATGGGGACCAGGTGTCCTGGAAAAGAGCAGAGAAAAAGGAGATGTCATTTTCTTGTTTGTGCCAAGCTGACCACACGGCACTGCTACCGGTGGTGCCCTGCTGCCACCTGACGTGCAAACTGAGTTTGGGAAGACCTCCTTTACCTTGGATCCCTGTGTTGCAAATTGTCCTCTACCCCGTGGGACATTTCTGTTCCTCCCAGAAAGTGAAGATTACATATATTATACAGTATTCCGTACTCATATAGTATGTACACCTATATTAATTTTATATAGGATGAAATCCAATTTTTTTTTTATGAGACTAGTCTTTTTGCTAATGCTGTTGTTATAAATTCTGGGTTGTTTTTTTTTTTCTAGGGAGTAAAGCTGTAAATAGCAGTTGTTGGCATAATCAGAACAGCTCTTAAGTACTATTTAGTACCTCAGAACCCTGCTCTGCAGTACTAGTTAGTGACACAGAAGCTGGGCCCAACAAGCCGTGCCTAGAAAAGCTGGGACAAACTTGCACAGCAATTCTGGCACAGCTCAAGCACAGCCTTACGCCTGAAGCCCACATGCTTTGCCACGATCGCTATTTTAGCCATAAAAGCAAGATTTTAGCACTCAGTGCTACAAAAAAATTCACGACACGGAGTGCTTAAAACCAGCCAATTACTGTTTGCAGTTGTGAGAAACACTAACTCACATCTTAGAATTTAAAGAAGACAAAGTCACCAAAGCAAAGGTTAAAAAAATAATAATTTATTAATACTTAACAGTGCTGAATCGGGTGCACCAAAAATAGATGCACGATCTTTTAGCTTTCAGGTATTTTATACCTTTATCCCGGCCGCTTCAGTTTCTGTCTCCCTTCTCATTGGCTGAGAAGTTGGAGCTCACATTCTTCCCGACCGCTTGACCTATTACAGGTTTATTTTGCACTTTTTCCCATATAAGGCACACATACACCTATTCTACAAAATTATTATCCTAAACACACCTTTGATTAGTTGATTAAGGTACACGTTATTTCAGAGTCTTTGCTACCATCTATTTGGCAGATTTACCAGACTGGTTTCTTTGCCCTTATTGATACACCCCTACCCTTTGGGTTTTTGTGTTGAAGGCCATGTTCCAGTTTGTTTCTCTTCCCCTAGATAACGCTCTGTGAACAAGGATCCTTTAACAGACCAAGGGCATTTCTGGGGATTAATTGGATACAATTTATTAGACTCTACTATTACTAAGGCTTCTTTGTTAGTATTATCACACTAACAATGATACATCAATTAGCTGAAGCAAAACTTAGCTTATTTCCCACACAGTCGACGGGCGTGTTTGCAGTGAAGCCCATTGATGGACTCTCAGGTGAGTTACCACACGCACAGCCGCGCACCACAGAACGGCAGCGCGCAGAGGCCACAAGACTGCGACCACAGGTGTAATTAATAACGGTGAAGGGAAGACCCGCCGCCATTTTGGGACTGAGGAACCCTGTCCCTCACAGCGGCTCCCGCCCCGCGCGCCGGGGGAGAGAGGGGGGGCCGCCGCGCAGGCGCAGTGCGCCCCCGGGTGGCCACGTGAGGCGGGTCAGCTGAGCCTTGGCGGAAGCGGCCGGCGCGAGCCTGTGGTACCGGTAACCGGTTGGCGGGTGACCGTTGGCGGCCATGGCCTCCATCCTGGACGAGTATGAGGATTCCCTCTACCGCTCCGCCTCCGTGCAGCAGAGCCGCGCCAGCGTGGGCATCCCCCACTCCGGTAGGTGCAGAATCTCGGCCCGGGCCGGCCCCCGGGGGCTGCGCGGCGCTGTGGTTACAGCCAGGCCCCTGGGAACATGGTGCTTCTCCTCCGCCTCAGTGGAGGACTAGGCCCGGGCTCCGGGCGGCTGGAGGGCTGCTCCAACCGTTAGCCCCTCGGCTGGGCCTCGGGGGTGCGGGGACTCCCGCCGTGGGTTTTCCTGCTGGGAGAGGGGAGGTAAGGTGGCAGCTCATGAGTTGGGAGCGGAGTGGGGAGCAGGGCATGTCAGGCTGTGAGAAATGTTTCCAGTAAAAGGTGTATCCCTGTGTCTGTGGCATAACATTCGGCTGTAATTTGTTTTTCCGTGTTTTGATGCCGAGAATGCTCGGTTCCTGATGAAACTTAGGGGTGAGAACTTTATGTAGCGTAAGGTTGGTGGTTGGACTCGATGGTCCTGAGGGTCTTTTCTAACCTGAATGATTCTATGATTCCATGATGCAGGTTATCTTTGCAAAACTGATGTGCTCATTGTCGGTGGGAGGGCTTCGTAAGGCACACACCACATCCCTGTGTGTGCTGGAAACACGTGTATGTGAAGTGGCATGCCCTCGTAGTCACAAATTATAACCACACCTCAGCACTACTCCGTTCACAGCTGTGGTAGTTGTCTGAGATCATCTCATCAGCTTGCTTCCTTTTTTTTAATGTTTTTCTCCATGCTTAGGAACGCACCTGTTACAGCCACAGTGTTCTGGCTGGCTGCACAGCTGTACCTGCATGCGGTTCGTTTCCAAGCCCAGGGGCAATTAGCCAAAGACTTCATTTTTTAGAGTGGTTCCCTTAGGCCAACTACGTGATGGTAAGGTTACTGCTGAAGGAGGTTACCAAGAAAGCAATCTGTATGACTGTCAAACTTTTCTGTCAAGATTTGTGAAGCTTTGGTATACTGTACGGTTTGGGGAGGTGTACAATCAATGTAAAGTAATGGTGTGATGAAGTCAGTTGTTTCTTTCATGTCAGAAAGCAAACAAATGGCAGGTATATTCCATGATGAATTCAAGGTTTATTAGATTCAATAACTGTTTCCTATTAGATACCACCTCACAACGTTTGGGCGTGGTGGAGAAATGTAGGTTATGAGAGGGTTCTGTTCCACCTGGTATCATCATGGTAGTCCCAGCTGCTATGCTGAGCTGGCAGTTTAGAGTTACAAGTTTGGAAATACATGGAGACGTTTTTTCAAGTTTTTTTCGCCATATAGTGCTGCACACTGTTAATCTTTGGGGAAACCAGGTTGTGAGCTTTATATATGTGGCAAGAATTGAGGAATTCTGTCATATTATGTATATTATTTGGTATAAGTACACAGACAGAATTACTCTGAGTCTAGATACTGAAGTAAATACGTTCCCTGTGTTTGTTTTAACATGCATAATTATTTTGTTGTGTAACATTAGATGAAGAATAAGTGTCCTGAATAGGTGTTGTGCAAAACAGTGTTGGGACAAGCCGTGTTACTGAAAATAAATTTTCAGGGACTCAGCTTTTCTTTCTGACTGCTGCAACACTGTCTCCAGTCATCGCTATCTTACTGTTGAGAAATCTGCCTGTTTGCTGACAATTGATGTTGGCAAAGGAAGTTTGGGAAACTACTTAATTGCAAAGTCACAGACTAATCAGGATTTTAATTATTCTTAAATCAGACCGCACTGGTAACTTGGAACAAAGCTTGGACTGGTAGAAGTTGTGGGCAATCTGAAGTTGAAGCAAATTGATTTTGGAAAAAGATCACAGAATCATAGATTGGTTAGAGTTAGAGGGGACCTTAAGGATCATCTAGTTCCACCCCCCCGCCGTGGGCAGGGACACCTCCCACCAGACCAGGTTGCTCAAAGCCCCATCCAGCCTGGCCCCACACAGCTTGGTGTTGTTGGCAAACTTGCTGAGGGTGCACTCAGTCCCACCATCCATGTGACCAAAAGGATGTTAAATAGTACTGATCCCAGTACTGCCCCCTGAGGAACACCACTTGTCACTGCTTGCCACTTGGACATTGAGCCACAACCACAACTTTTTAAGTGCAGCCATCCATGCAATTCCTGATCCACTCCATGGTCCATCCATCAAATCCATGTCTCTCCAATTTAGAGGCAAGGATGTCGTACAGGACAGTGTCAAATGCCTTGCACAAGTCCAAGCAGATGATATCAATTGCTCTTCCCTGTTCCACCAACACTGTAACACTGTCATAGAAGGCCACCAAATTTGTCAGGCGATTTGCCCTTAATGAAACCACATTGGCTGTCACTGATCACCTCCTTATTTTCCATATGCATTAGTGTAGTTTCCAGGAGGATCTGCTCCGTGATTGTGCCAGGCACAGAGGTCGCGACTGACTGACCTGTATTTCCCGAATCTTCCTTTTTTCCCCTTTTTAAAAATGGGCGTTATGTTTCCCCTTTTACCAGTAAGCAGGAACTTTGCCGGACTAACACAATTTCTCAAATATGATGGATAGGGGCTTAGCAACTTCATCTGCCAGCTCCTGGTAGCAGCCCTGAGGAGAAGGACTTGGGGGTTTGGTGGATGAGAAGCTCAATATGAGCTGGCAATGTGCACTGGCAGCCCAGAAAGCCAACAGCATCCTGGGCTGCATCAAGAGAAGCGTGGCCAGCAGGTCCTGGGAGGTGATTCTACCTCTCTACTCTGCACTTGTGAGACCCCACCTGGAGCACTCTGTCCAGCTCTGGAGTCCTTGACACAGGAAGGACATGGACCTGTTGGAATGGGTCCAGCGGAGGGCCATGAAGATGATCAGAGGGATGGAGCACCTCCCCTATGGAGACAGGCTGAGAGAACTGGGGTTGTTCAGCCTGGAGAAGGGAAGGCTCCGGGGAGACCTTCTAGCAGCCTTCCAATATCTGAAGGGAGCCTACAGGAGAGCCGGAGAGGGACTCTTTGTCAGGAACTGTAGTAACAGGACAACGGGTAACAGTTTTAAATTGGAAGAGGGGAGATTTAGATTAGATATTAGGAAGAAATTCTTTACTGTGAGGGTGCTGAAGAACTGGAACAGGTTGCCCAGGGAAGTTGTGGATGCCCCATCCCTGGAGCTGTTCAAGGCCAGGCTGGATGGGGCTTTGAGCAACCTGCTCTGGTGGGAGGTGTCCCTGCCCATGGCACGGGGGTTGGAACTTGATGATCTTTAAGGTCCCTTCCAACTCTAACCATTCTATGATTCCCTCGGGACTGGTAGATGAATTTCATCAGGTCCCATGGACTTAGGGACCTTCAGGTTCCTCAGATGGTCTTGAACCTGGTTTTCTCCTCAGTGGGCAGTTCATCATTCTCCTAGTCCCTGTCTTTGCCTTCTGCAACTTGGGTGGTGTGGCTAGAGCTCTTGCCGGTGACAACCGAGGCAAAAAAAGATGCAAGTAAATAGTTAACTTACTAAAAGTAGTCCTTAAGGTTAGGTTGGAAATTTTAGAAGGTGTTAAAACTTACTCCTCTGTTTCAGTTAGTTGTTCCCTGTGCCTGTTAAACTGCGGGTACTGTTTCTCAAAGTTGTAGGTAACCAAGCAGTGGATCTGTTGCCAAGTTAAAGTAGTGCTGCATTCTGAACTTCAAGTGGTGCAGTTTCAGCATGAAAAGACCTACTTTGATCCGGTAGGCTTGACTCATGCTGGTGACCTTAGGTCTTTGAACAGATTAAATGCGGTAAGGAAAAATGCAGATTTGCCCAGAAATGAGTGGGAAATTCTGCAGTGGAATCTTGCCTGAACAGAAGAGGGACATTGTGGTCAAGATGGAGGGGACTGTTTGAAAGGAACGCATGTTATAAAATAGATATTTCCTTTGTATAGCAAACTGCAAGTTAAATAAGTTCATCCTTCTCCTGTTACGGACACTAGTCAAAATCCTCATGTTAGCAATGATGATCCTACAGTTATTATAATTGCAGTGCATACAGTCCTAAAGGGTCCAGAATGCTGGAATTCAAGCCAGTCCATTGGCTTGAACTATGACTGAATCAAAACAAAAAACCCTACCTGAATTCTAAACCCCTACCTGTGTGTAGGTGCTAGTTGTTCCTTTTCTTTATGATGTTTGGCTTTTCTTCCTATCAGCCTTGTTTTGCCTGATGGCATTCAGACAAAAAATCAAGATTGCCTGAATGAATGTGACTTGGCGATCCATTCGTATCTGGGTTTTTCCCATCAGAGTAATCCTTCCTTTATCTATCTATACATTTATTGGTTAGCTGGGACATCGTGTAAATCTGCAGCTTGGGAGCTTTGTCTACATGTTTTGAACCGCAGTTCATACCAGTGAATTTAAACCATGGCATTGCAGCTCCCTAATCTGAAATGAAGAACATCTGTTTTGCTTAACTGGGAATAAAGGAACGCACATTTGCATAAGTGGGTAATGCTTAAGATGTGGATCAACGTGTAAGGAAAAAAAAACAACAATGTATATGTTGAGGGAAAGGCTGCCTACTCGGATTGTGGTTGCTTTGTCTGTCCTGCATGTGCATCTTTCCTCTAAAACAAGAATCCTTTAAAGATCCTGCAGCTGGTCTAGTGGTGAGGCCAAGGCAAGGAGAAGGCATTAGTGGAATAGGTAATTAAAGGATTTGTAGTGTCAGCAGGCTGCTTTCCACTACTTCACTGGCTTTTTCAACAGCAACAGGGCTCAAATTAGAGTTTTTGAGGATAATTCAGGGGAGGCTATAGGTATTGAGTGTGCTTCGAAGTGGTGCTCTTAGTCTAGAGATCGTCAGGCCTGTGCTCTTTAGGATGGAAGCAGTCTGCTTCCTCTGAGATACAATCCCAGGTTTCTTTTTTCTTTAAGTTTACATCTTCCTAGTTAGCTACTTTAGCCACGAGTGGCCTCGCTATAGCTCTTTTCCTTTTTAATCTTCCTGTCCAGGCGAACTGCTGCATGGATCTGCTTGTTTTAGAAGTCCTTTACTTGCACGTGGAGTGAAGCAGATGGGTTAACATAGCTGCCTATCTACCTGTCTTGCTTTCTAGCATGATGTAGTGTGGTCAGACTGGGATGTTCTCTGTTTTCTTTGTCAGAGGGTTACGTAAGACTTTGTGCGTATGGGAAATTCAGTCACTGGGAAAACTAGTCTCATGGGACAGATATGGATGAAACTTTGTGATAAGATCTGTTTGTGGATGCACATATGTTGCAGGATTTTGCTAATGAGTATCATCACTTGCTTTTGGTTTTGTATGAATGCCTTCTTATTTTGCAGTTCTCAGCACATATGAGCTATTTTGTAGGTTCTTTTGCTTCCCCGTAGGAAGACCATAAAGAGTGCTGTCCTCATTTAGGATTAGAATGGCATGGTCTCTGCAAGTCTTGTGGTTTTGGGTCCAGGGCTCTACCCATCTTCAGTGAAAACTAAATGTGTCATCCTGCTTCTCTGTGTTGCCACATGGTGTTACGGGTTCACCTGTTTTAAGTTTCAGGTTGTTGAGTGTTTGCCTATGGCTGGGCTTTTGCCTTTGTCATAGCCAAAGGAGTAAGTTTGAACTGCATCTTGTGCTTTGCCCATCTGCACTGAAGATCATAAGAGGTTTTTAAAGCAATAGGTTTTAAAGTTTTATTTGTTTATTGACATTTCTCCAGAGCTATGTCATGTCCCTCAAGTCAGACCTTACTTCTCCACTCTCTGCCTTTCCCACAGAGATGTCCTTCATCAGTAATCCATCAACACTCCTTCTTATGGATGCCATGTTGCCCAAGCTCATTGGCACTAAACTGACTAGCTGAATACTTAATTAGTCGCATGAGCTCACTTGCTCTGGTTGTACACTCCCATTTCCAGTTCATTGATTTGTCAGGTTTGCTTTGGTGGGCTTAAAACACAGCTTATATGTCCCATAAGGTGGCCACATCTTGTCAAACTTCAACCCTTAACTCTAATTTGAGTTTAATTGCGCATTTCTTAGAATTCAAAAGGATCTGAAGATTAAATTAGTCTGGCTCCATTTTGGGATTTACCATGAAACAGTAAACCCGTCTGAATGGGTTTTGGCTTAGGAAGCAATTTATGCCAAGGTTGGAGCATTGATTCAGCAATCATCAGGTCTTGGTTATTGTTTTGGCTCTAGTAAGTAGTTCACGTGCCTTCCAGCAACAACTGGAAAGTTGCAATTAGGATAGTGTTATGGTTGGTGAAACAGAGTTATGGTAAAAGCATCATTGTGACCTCCAGCTGTGTTCCCTGCAGCAAATAATCCAATAGACTTCTCTCTATGCTGAAGTCTGCTATGTGGATACAAAAAAAACCCAACAGGGCTTTAAAAATAGCTTCAGCTTGTGAATGATGGATGTCAAGTATGGTAGCTCATTCAGTTCCAACATGGAATAAGAGAGAAATATATTTCAATTAATGCCACAGTGGTCTCTTGGGTAGTTTGTATGGGAGAGTGTCAAACCAGAGCCGCCTTTGTGCCTTATGTAATACCAGCCATCCTTTTCCATCTTGAACAAATAAACTGTCAACCAAGGAAAACAAATTACTTGTGATTCTACTCTCATTTTCAGCTTTTTGTGCAGTTTATGTGGCAGTTCTGTGGCTGCTTCTGGAATTTTGTGTGCTTTCAAATTAAAGCTTGTGACAAATTTGCAGTTGTGTGACAAGACAGTAAAGCGTATTACTACTTTTCTTCCTGTTATATGTATCTACATGAGTGCTGCTCTCTGTGTTCATGCTCCATGCAGCACACTCTCTTTCTGATAAAATTCAGAGCAGGCGATGATCTTTCAAGTCTTTTATGTTAGATTTTGTTGTAGAGTGGGGTGGTGGTTGCTTTGGGTTTTTGTCTTGTTTTGGTTTTAAGTGTTCATGTTCTTTCTCTAGGATATGTGAATGCGCGGCTGGAGAAGGAAACACCAATATTTAACAAGCAAAGGATTGATTTTGCTCCTCCAGAGAAAATTAACAGCTTAGTGGTCTCGTCTAACCAGCTCTGTATGAGCCTTGGCAAAGACACCCTTCTCAGGTAATGCTGCCAGAGACCTGAAGTTATTTCTTGTTTTCCTTTGCCTTTTTTTTTTTTCATAAGTTGTTAGAGAACTTACAATTACAAACTGGATAAGAAGCCATGAACCCAATATGGAAAACAGTGAGCAATTACGCCTACGTGGGCTTTTGTTGGAAGCATGCTTTCATGGTTTCTCTTTGTAGGATTGATCTTGGGAAGCCAGATGAGCCTAATCAGGTAGAGCTGGGACGCAAAGATGAAGCCAAAGTCTACAAGATGTTTTTGGACCACACAGGTGAGGCGGTGGACTATGTATATTTACAGACGGTGGTTAGCAGCAGATGCAATTGATTGTGCATAACGAGCACTGGTGAAGGAGTTCTCTTTCTGTTCTGTAACTAAGGAGAACAGGTGGTTCTTCTCTGGGCAGGACTCCATTGCCCAGGGGTCCTGCCTACTAATTTGCCCCTGTGCTATTAGAAAAACACTGTTTTGTTGTGTGTATGTTGTTGCTTTTGAACTCTCTGAAATGAATGTACGCAATTAGGCCGTTCTGAGCAAGGCTGCTAAAACCAATAAAAGGAAATCGCCCTGTGCTGTGTTTATGTAAGAATTTTTAAAAAGGACTGTAAGACACCTGCAGCTCACTGTAGCCTTGACTGGTTTTAAAAAACAAAACAAAAATTTGGGAAGAGATGCTCCTATCTGTCACCAATTGCCTGGGATAGGAGAGAACTCTGGGAAATGTTTAGCCTTAGAATGTTTATTGAAATAGAAGAATATCTTCTTACTGAAGCATCTGGGACTAGTATTTTAAGTTTGCAACATATAGACTACCATTCTGATCCAGCATGGAAATCCCCCACATTCCTACGAATGCCTGAAAAAGTCTTGGATTTAGTATGTTGCTGTTGGAGCTTATCAAATGCGAGGATTTGGAACCTCAGGAATTTGGCTTGTTTAGGCACAGTCATAATTTGTTCTCTCCTCCTTCTTCCCATGCCCCTCTCCTGTTGGCAGGCTCTCATCTCCTGATTGCTCTGAACACCAGTGAATGCCTTTACCTGAACAGAAGCGTTCAGAAAGTGCGAGCGCTCTCCCGCTGGAAAGGCCACTTGATTGAAAGCGTGGGCTGGAACAAATTTCTTGGTTCAGAGACCAACACTGGGCCTATCCTGGTGGGGACAGCCCAGGGACAGATCTATGAGGCTGAAATCTCTGTCAGCGAGGGAAGCCTCTTCAGCACTAACCCCGACCAGTACTTCCGACAGGTCTACACTCTGGAGGAGGAATCGGGACCTGCCCCAGTCTGCTGCTTGGAGATTGAACGAGGCATAGAAGGGAAGTTTTTTATTATAGCCACCACTCGAAAGAGACTCTTCCAGTTTGTTGGCAAAGTGCCTGAAGGGACGGAGCAGCAAGGTTTCAGCTCCATATTTGCTATGCATGCTGACCATTTGCCCAGCTTCCGGGAGTTTCCAGCCAATCTTGGTTTCAGTGAGATAGCCTTTTACACCCCAAAACTGCGCTCCAACCCACGCTCCTTTGCCTGGATGATGGGAAATGGTGTTTTATATGGTACATTAGATTACAGCCGTCCTGATTCAATTTTGAGTGATGAACGGGTCTGGGTTTATCCTCCTGATATTGACATAACTGTGAACAAGCCAATATCCATCGTGCTTACCCAGTTCCACTTCCTCTTGCTGCTGCCTGATCGGGTGAAGGCTGTATGCACTCTGAATGGGCAGGTTGTTTTTCAAGATCTGTTCCAGGAGAAGTTTGGCTTACTGACACGCATGATCAAAGATCCCACAGTCCAGCAGATCTGGATCCACACTGAGAAAGTAGTGTTCCGCTACCACGTCCAGCGGGAATCTAGAGATGTGTGGAAGATGTATATGAATATGAACAAATTTGATTTAGCCAAAGAGTATTGTAAAGACCGTCCAGAGTGCCTAGATATTGTGCTGGCAAAAGAGGCAGAGCACTGCTTCCAAAATAAGAGGTATCTAGACAGTGCCAAATGTTATGCGCTGACCCAGAACTACTTTGAGGAAATTGCCCTTAAGTTCATTGAAGCCAAGCAAGAAGAGGCCCTGATGGAGTTTCTGATTAAGAAGCTGAGTAACCTAAAGCCTTCTGAGAAGACACAGACCACTCTGTTGACCACGTGGTTAACAGAGCTCTACCTGAACTGGCTGGGCATATTGGAAGGAGATCCCTCACAGCGAAATCTCTATTTGGATACACGGGAGAAGTTTCGCACTTTCCTGAGCAGTCCTAAAAACAAAGACTGTCTATTTAATAACCGGGCATCTATTTATGAGCTGTTGGCAAGCCATGGGGACACAGAGCACATGGTCTACTTTGCAGTCATCATGCAGGACTACGAGCGTGTAGTAGCTCACCACTGCCAGCACGATGAGTACGATGAAGCTCTAAATGTGCTCTCTAGGCACAGAGACGAGAAGCTGTTCTACAAGTTCTCTCCAGTCCTCATCCAGCATATTCCCAAGAAGGTAGTTGACGCTTGGATTTCTATGGGCTCTAGACTGGATGCCAGGAACCTCATTCCAGCCCTTGTTAACTACAGCCAGAGTGCCAGCACCCAGCAGATCAATGAGGCCATTAGATATATGGAGTTCTGTGTCTATCAGTTGGAGGAAACCCAGCAAGCCATTCACAACTACCTGTTGTCTCTTTATGCTTTGTGTCGGCCGGACTCGCTGCTGTCATACCTGGAGCAAGCAGGAACCAACCCAAACAGGATCCACTATGACCTGAAGTATGCATTGCGCCTGTGTGCAGAGCATGGGCACCACCATGCATGTGTCCATATTTACAAAGTGATGGAATTGTATGAGGAGGCTGTGGATCTTGCCTTACAGGTACGTGTGTGTCTGTGCGTGCATGCTATGATATATAGGAATGTAGCTTATTGAGGATATCTTGAACAATCGAGCATTGAGAGGAACTAGACAGACTCACCAGTATAGGAGGTGTGCAGCTAAGTCTAGGAAGAAAGACTTGTCTCTGTTAACATACATCTGTGCTTTCACAATTGTTTTATGTAGGCAGCTGACTGACAAGCCATAATTAAAGGTAGGGGAAGTACTGTCTGTCTTAAGCTCAGTCTCTAACATAAATCACTTTTAACATATCTGCATTTGTATAGCTATTGTTCAGGATCTGAACAATAATTACTTCCTATTCCTAGCTGTGATAATTATTACAGAAGAATCTCTTTGTTAGCTTGGTCTGAGCTTCAGGGAGATGTAGGATTTTGTTCTATTGTCACTGCTATGTCTCTGCTGAAATGTGTGGCCACCAAAGATACTGTAACATGGATTTGCCCTTATTGTAGTGCTGGGCTTTGTTGTTCTCTGCTGGGTAGCAAGCAAATCTTCAGGGGGGAATACTGGTGGAGAGGAGAAGTGTTTGACATGTCAACAAAGTGCAGTCCTAGGCAATGACATAGCAATAGAAGCTTTCTATTAATGCCTCCTATAATGGACAGCAGGCTTTGAAATTGAGTGGTGGATAAACAGAGAGAAGCTTAACTCGGTTTCCTTATCTGTCCAACTCCAAGGTGGATGTTGATCTTGCCAAGTCCTGTGCAGATCTCCCTGAGGATGATGAGGAGCTCCGGAAGAAGCTCTGGTTGAAGATTGCTCGCCATGTTGTTCAGGAAGAGAAGGATGTCAAGAAGGCAATGGCCTGTCTCTCCAGCTGTGCCCTGCTGAAGATTGAAGATGTCCTGCCATTCTTTCCAGACTTTGTCACCATTGACCATTTCAAGGAGGCAATCTGTAACTCCCTAGAGGACTACAACAAGCACATTGAGGAGCTGAAAAGGGAGATGGAGGAAGCCACACAGAGTGCCAAGAGAATCCGGGAGGACATCCAGGAAATGAGAAATAAGTATGGCTCTGTGGAGCCTCAGGAAAAATGTGCTGCTTGTGACTTTCCGCTTCTAAACCGCCCTTTTTACCTTTTCCTGTGTGGTCACATGTTTCACTATGACTGTCTCCTCCAAGCAGTTTTCCCAAACCTTCCTGCCTATAAGCAGGCAAAACTCGAAGATCTTCAGAAAAAACTGGCAGCTTCCAGTCAGCCCTCCAAGAGCCACCACCGTCCCAAGGATGCAGATACCATTAGCTTGGGGAAAGGGCAGCAGAGCCGGGAGCAGATCAAAGCTGACATTGATGATATTGTGGCAGCCGAATGCGTGTACTGTGGTGAGCTGATGATCCGCTCCATTGACAAGCCTTTTATTGAACCCCAAAAGTATGAAGAGGAGATGCAAAGCTGGCTGTAGTTTTCCAAATCTGCGACTGTCAGTGGACCAGAGTGGTTCTGTTCACAACTTGTGAAGCTTCTGTGGTGGGAATATAACTTCCAGAAGCAAGAACACAGTGGCTTCGGTGGAACTCTAAGGCAAGAGTAGTGGGGTCTAGTTATCAGGATTACAGTGAACTAGTCTCGAAAAATGGGGAGACATAGCTATGGCTGTCTAAGAACATGGACAATAATTAGAGCTAACCTACTGGAATATACTTAGCAGAGTTTGCTGCTTGCAGTTCTTCTGAGGTCCTCAGTGTGAAGCTAGCGGAGTGCCTTGTCCAGAAGAAATTGGGAACAGCCTGTGATTTATCTTCCCTGTTGTGTGGTGTTTGCTTCGGTGAAGACAAGCTTAAAGGGAAAGGTAGTGAAGAACACTAATCAGTGTAGTCTTCATTCATCACTTCCAAAGCTAGAATTGCCTCTGTTTCCTTTTTGTTGAGAATCTATAACCACATACATGGAAAGAGCATGAAAGGACAAATGCTCTTGCATATATATTTTGTAAACATCATGCTACACAAACACATGTTTCTACACAATGTAATATAAAAATGTGTACAGTTCTCAAGCAGGAGTGTCTCATAATACACTTAAGTTGTTTGCCTGCAATTCAAGGTGTGTTAATTCTTTCCCACAAGCTTTATGGACAAGCCCATACAGTTGAGTTTTCTCTAGGTACTGTTTCTGGCAATACTTCCTAGCCTGGTCATCTCCCCTCCCTCTTTCCATCCTATTTCTATTATGACCGTCTTTGTATAGTGGGTCTTGGTTTTGTCTTCACCCCAAACCAAAATTGATACATGCAGGAGTAATGTTTCAGCTGATACTCTGCAAGCAGGAACACAGCCTATTTGTGTGGTCCTGCATTGGTCCTATTCAAGTTGCGCTTGAAGCTGCACTAGAGATCTAGTTGTAGGTTCCCTCAAGGGAAGACTACAGAAAAGTTCTGATGGTATGAAATTTGCTTTGCCTTTTGAAGCCAGTACCTTGTGACCAGGCAGTCTTTTACCTTCCTGGCAGTATTTGATACCTTCTGGAGATGGTTGCAGGTCAGTGCCCCTGTCTGTTGCTCTCACTTTGAAAATTCTTCCCAGAAGGTGGCAATCATTACATTGTGAGTGAGGAAATGAAAACTTTTCTTCAGTGATTTAGCAAGGGCTCCTTGTTTTATTTTTGAAGAAACTAAAATTTTAATGGAGTTCTACTGTTTGGGGCTGAATCTCAAAGGTAGTAGTTGGCAGAAGAATTGAATGATCTAAATGAACAACGACGATTCATTGAGGCAATAGAAAATATTGTCTTCTGAAAAACCTCTCCAGTTCTTTCACATGAATGTATGTGCTTGTCCTGAGTACCTCTGTCAATCTGCTAGTCACCCCATTTGTGGGGTTGTAGAAATGGGTCTTCACATCATTGAAAGGGAATATAAGTTGGTTTCCTTAAGGAGCTGACCTAAGAATTCTGATAACTGTTCAGAGCTCTGGAAGAAGATCCATGCTTTTGTTGGGAGCTTCAGCCTGGAAGGAATGAATTTTATCTTATCTGTGTAAAATGACAGGAGTAATGAAAACTGGAGCTGACAGTAGGAAGAACTGAGGTTTTGAAATTCTCTTTTCATTGTTGGAGCCATGGGATAGGCAGTCTCATCACCACTGGGTAGTGTTCATTGCTGGTTTATCAGAAACCACTGTTTCAGTGGTTCTGTTAAGCAGTGGTTCAGAAACACCACATGCTGCAGTGTTTTTTTTTTGGCTCTGGATAGTCTTACACTTTGAGTAAGTTGATGTTTCTGGCAGAAGAATTTGTGATGAAAACTAAATGTCATGTCTTCTGAAGTTCAGCATTAAACCTGTTATAACTGGCCACTCCTGAATCATCATCTTTTCATGTACGCAGTGTGATATTGAAGGTTGACTATGTCGTCATAAAGCAACAGTAGCCCCCCACCCAAACTGCTTTCTGGCCAAAGGCAAGTGGCTATTTTTCTGCACTTTAGCAGAAACGTGAGTAGGTGCTCATTCTGATGCAGGGAGTAATTTAAAAATTATTTTCTCTGGGATGTTCTTAATGCTTGTTCTGTCTCTTTACTTTTGGGTTTTTAGAGGATGCTTTCCTGGTCTATTAGAGTCATCGTAGTTCTCCATTCTTTTCCTATTAGTGCTACAGAACAGTCACAGCGCTAAATGTTTCTGTTGTGCTCTGAAGATTAGCAGTATTATTTGCTTATATATGGAATCATGGAATCACGGAATTGTCAGAGTTGGAAGGGACCTCTAGAGATCATCTAGTCCAACTCCCCTGCCAAAGCAGGGTTGCCCAGAGCACATCACTCAGGAGCATCCAGGTGGGGCTTGAAGATCTCCAGAGAAGGGGACTCCACGACCCCCCTGGGCAGCCTGTGCCAGTGCTCCGTCACCTCACCGGAAAGAAGTTTTTTCTCATATTTGAGTGGAACTTCCCATGTTCCAGCTTGAGCCCGTTGTCCCTTGTCCTATCGCTGGAAACCACGGAAAAGAGTCCGGCTCCAACATCCTTCAACTCACCCTTTAGATACTTATAAACAAATAAGGTCTCCCCTCAGTCTTCGTTTGTCCAGGCTAAAGAGTCCCAGCTCCTTGAGCCTTTCCTTATAAGGGAGGTGCTCCAATCCCTTAATCATCTTTGTTGCCCTACCGTTCCAGGGAGATCTGCTCATCCATAATATTGGAAGAACCACGTGTGTGGGGGAGCTGAGGCGTAGCAAGGAAATAAAAACCCTCAAGACTTTGCCTGAGATGAGGTGATAAGGGAAGGTACTTCAAGAACCTACTGATTATTCCAGTCTTGGGTATCAATATCTCACAGTTAACAAAACTAGAACTAGCTGGGTTTTATTAATGACTAGTATGCAGCTTTCTCTGAGGACTGTAGGCTTGTGCACCAGGCAAATATACCACAAATGTTCTGCTTCCTCACCACTGTTAGCTGAAAAATCTTTGAAGTCATTGACCGTGGAGAGTGTTAACGCCTGCAAAGACCCCAGCAGTGACTAAATGATTAGTACCAGTAGTACAGGAAGCTACATAAAGATACCTTTCCTTACATTGATACATGCTTCAAAAGTTTTCAATAACCACTCACCTGTGCTGCTTGGCAATTTTGCAATATCACTCGGTGAAAGAGGTAAGAGGGTTTTTTGGGCGGGTAGAGGGAATGGAACTGCTTGCTGTTCTCCCAGAAATCTAATCTGCAAGATCTCTTCCTCTTTGCTTTCAGAATAGCATTCTTATCTTTTCTCCTTGTTCATTTCAGCACAGTTACATTTTAGAAATCACAGTTCTTTGTTTGTTTGTTTCAGCTGTGAATGAACTGGGTACCAGCTGTTAGAAATGATGTGGCCTTGGGTCTTGTCCTTGTCTGTGTGAATAACCCTTACTGTTTAGTTCAACGCAGCTACAAAACAGCGTAACCAAAAGGGTGGGTGGGTGGGTGGGGGCCCCAGCCCTGTGTAACCAGAACAAATATCTGCAGGTAGATTTACTCTGAAGAAATGTAGCTGTGCAGGCAGGGCTGAAATCAAACTGGTGCCTACGACCTCGCCTCTCCTAGGCTTCAAGCAACGGACTGGGGAAGCACTGCGAGCTCGGGGAGACAACGGTGAGTGTGTGTCATGGGATGTTTATAGAGAACTTCAGGTGTACCTGCTGTTGGTCTGTGTAGTTGGAAGCAGCAAACTGAAACCCCGAGAGTTGTGTGTTTTGTCATATTTCTAAAAATGAATGACTGGGCTGGAAATTTAACACGGTAAATTCTTAACAAACCACTAGATGTCAGTGCTGTCCGTTTAAATACTGAGGTTTGTTGCAAAGAAGCTAAAAGTGTTCCGCAGCGGAAGAACTGAAGGTAGGTAACAGCGAGGAACTGAAGCAGGTTCCCAGTGCCTTTGGGGAGGGAGAATGGAGAACAGATCTGATATCAGGTGGTTATTGGAGGCAACAATGGTAAAATAATTGTCTCTTACTAAAAGGCAATTTCAGTTCACAGACCACCGTTTTTCAAGTTTTGAATATCAAAAGCTGTTAACAAATAAGTATCAGTCCTCTTTTGTTTAATTACATTCTAGTGTAAGTTCCTACAGACCTAGCTGATTTAGTAAACTGCAGAGAGATCATCCCTGGCCTTGGAGTTGCAATATTTGGTGTCCTTGGGCCATTTTTGGTTGCTTCCTCTTCCTCCTGTCCCAACAGCAGAGATGGTAGAAGTGAGTGTGTGCCAGCTCCTTAGTCACCTGAGTTCACATCTGGTGTGTTTTGTTAAAAGCTGCAATAAAGTAGGGCTTGTAATATGATATTGGACACTGACTTGCATGAACAGAAAAGTTAGTGTGTTTACTTTTGCCTCTTGAGTTGTAGGGTCATAATCCCAATAAAGGGGCAAGTGGGAGTAGGAACATGTTGTACTCCATCAAAATTAGATGTTGTGGTTTGACTCAGACTGTATTCATGTATTAGCATGTAGTTCTTGGAATTGGTAGTTTCCGTTCACTACTGCCCTGTCACTGGCAACGTAAAGACTGTCTATGTTATGAGTGCAAATACTTAGCTTCTTGTGGCAGGTCATGGTGGTCTTGTTCCTGGTATCACTTTGTCCAACAACCCTGTACTGAACTGTGGGAAGACAGACTGAAACTGGGCCTCTTCCTTGCTGAAATTTGATGTTTGAAATGTAAAAGTCTTACAGATTTTTGGATTTTTAAATTATTATTATTTTTATTTAATGGGCCTCTTCCTTGCAACAAGTGTGCTGAGCTGAAATTTGAGGTTTGAAATGTAAAAGTCTTACAGATTTTTGGATTTTTAAATTATTATTATTTTTATTTAGGCAGATTAAGTCTTTTTCTCCACGTGATTTTTAAATTATTATTTGTATTTAGGCAGATTAAGTCTTTTTCTCCACGACAGATGGAGTACTGTGTAGTTCACTGCGGCATGTGTAGTGTTTATAAGAGAATCAGGATCTTATATCCTTTTTGTACATGGAGGAAGGGATGCTCTGGAAAGGA
This sequence comes from Calidris pugnax, assembly GCF_001431845.1. NCBI lineage: Eukaryota > Metazoa > Chordata > Aves > Charadriiformes > Scolopacidae > Calidris > Calidris pugnax. Next base: position 3,835,349 of record NW_015090921.1, read on the forward strand.
AATGGGGTTTCTATAAGATAATTTGGCCAAACTTGATGTATCCAACTTCAGAAAAGCTTCCCGAGTGGAACTGCAATATTGATGGATCTGTACTTTTCACACTCAGGTCCTGAAGAAGAAAAAGCTCATTTCCTTTGGAACAGGAATTTTGGTAAAATTGAAGAGCTTAAGGCTTGAAAGTGGAACGTTACAGGAGTGCCTTAAATTTGCAGTGGGTTGTTTATGGGTTCAGCTCTTGAACTATCTGCTGTCTCCGATCATGCCCAGTTCAGCCTTTATACCTTATGAGCCCTCTAGGATTTGAACCCTTACTGTGATTTTGGAGACTTGTGATACTTCTCCCTCAACTCGGTGTTTGGGTTTTTTCAGTGTGATCTCTACCTCAACTTGACTTGAGACTCTCCCTCAACTCGGTGTTTGGGTTTTTTCACCCCCAGATCTCTTGGAAGGGCATCAGGCTACTTATTTGGGGCATGAGCTTTAAAGCAACCTGGCCTGCAGCTGCTTTCAGGTGGAAGGAGGGGAATAAGATTAAACAAACTTGTTAAATCTACCTGTTGAAACTGGTTGGGATGGAGAGAGAAAAAGGGGCTGGGGCGTTTCCTCTGGCCAGAGGTATTGAAGGCAGCTTGTTTGAGTAAGACTGGTTGCTTAGGAACAAGGAAGCTACAGCAGCAACTCTAAGGTTACAAGCACAGCTATAACTAATCCTACAGGCTCGCTTTGTTATTGTCAGCCAGGACAGTTTCCAACTTGCAGCAAGTCAGTATTGGGTTCAGACTTCCTGCAGTGCTTCACGGCTCCTGCGATGATGGTTACAGAGCTGTTTTAATTCAGTGCTTGAGCTGCACAGCTTGGCTGGTGTGGGATTAAGCACAGCTGATGTGTCTGTACAACATCAGGCTGTCTCACTGCAGATATTTCCATCATATGCTTCCAAACATGTCATTAATACTTTTGTTTTTTAAGGGGTCTACAGGCTGTACCTGATACGTGTCAGGTGGTAATTTTGGTATTTCTCTAATACACAGGTATTCATATATTCCTGCTATGCTGCTGTGTTGGTTGTAGGCTGGGTTGTCTTCAGAAGAAGATTTGATCTTGCTTGTTGTTTGTTTAACACATAGCTTGTTTGCTTCCTCTGTAGCTCAAAATACTACTGATAGAGGTTTTTGCAATTAAAGTGTTCAGGAGAAGCTGAAACACAGCCTACCCCTCATTCCACGCTCCATATTGAATGGTTCATTGGGGGTGACAGCTTATAGGAAGAGGGTGGAACAACTGGTTTGGTGTCCAAAAGCAGATATTCTCCACTTTGTGCAATGGAAATCCAAGTGCTGGTCACTTGGCATGGGACATGATCTTCGGAGCACAGCCCGAACTTGGAGGCTGCTGGACTCTGTTTAAGCAGACATCTGTGTTTTCCAATTAGTCAGTTATTCAACAGTCTTTTTTTCATCTCTGCGTGTACATACTGAATAGATTTTCTAATAAATACATGATTACTGTGGAACTGGGTTCATGGACAGTTGCTCCTATCTATAGATTCTATTTTATTTTCCCATGTTTATTAAAAACAAGGTGCACAGTGTGGTTTTGTCCAAGAGTAGATCTGGTGTGTTTTGATCTCTAATGTTTCAACTCTGTTCCTTTTTTCACATGCAAGGGCATGTATATTGGGCCAATGCCTTTGGATGAATTAGTAATGTCACTGAGAGGAACACGAAGGTTGCTGTAATAGTGTTTTTTTAGGACTTTCCAGACTTTACATGACAATAATTAGCAGCTGCCCTGTCTGGTTTTGGTGGCTGTTGCGTGTTTTTCATCATGTGAACAAAATACTTATTCTCTGGTAAGAGCCTGTGAAGGTACGGGTAGTTAAAAACTGTTGGTCTTTAGCTAATTAAAATGGTTCTAGCAAAATAGCAGTTGCCCATTTTTTCTTACAGTAGCTACCAAGATAACATGAATATGTGTAGCTGATCTAAATGAAATAATATTCCATGTATAGCTGAGCCATATGTTGCCATCCTTGATAACAGGGCCATAACCTCAGATCAGCTCATGCTGTTTGAAAGAACTGAGCAGAATGTTGCCGGGTGAGGAGGAAACTGAGAGTTGAGGCTTACTCTCCTAGATGTCCCAATTCTTTGTTGAATACTTGCCGGTGTGACACAGCATGACTGTCGCAGAGCGCCATCTGCATTTGTGTTACACTGGTACGTTCTGCTGAGCAGCCTTTTTGGGAAAAAAGCACTTCCTTATGTTCTGCAGTCTGTTTCAAACACTTGTCTGCTTGCCCAGTTAATGAGACTGGAATAACTAGGACCATGTCATCTTTCTGCTATGTTCTTCTGAGAGGTTGCTTATGGTAAGCCTTAGTATGTGCTTCAAAGACTTGCAGCGGCAGACTTTTCAAAGCAAAAAATATTTTAGCACAGGAAACATCTAATGAAAGCAGAACATACCAAAACCCATTCCATAATAAGCTAGAGTTTGTTTTCATTCTGTTGAAAATTCTTAGTGAGACAGCAAGTATAAACGGTAAAGTAACTTTTTTTATTTATTATTTCCCTCAGCTCAGACTTTTCAAAGGCCACGTAGAAATGTCCTTTTCTGTGACTGCAAATCAGTTAATGTGGACTTTTCTGTTTATAAGTAGCATCTTCTTAAATTTGTTGTTGGCTGTTGATTGAGAAATGTCTTGTGATCCTTGACGTACTTAATATTTGTACACACAGCCAGTTTTAGGAGGCTCTGGAGCAATGTGTAGCAGCATTCAGCAGTCGGTAAACCCAGACAAAAGGTACAGGGAAAGTAGTAACTTCAGGGAATGGAGTGATTCAGTACTGCATTTCAGCAGCTTTGAGCTACAGTGAGTTGCTCACTCGATGCTGTGGATTATTTGCCTGCCAGGCATCTTGTCCTGCCCGGAGTTATGCTCTGAAGAAAATAAACAACTTGGGAAGTTCAGGCTGAACTTAGCTTGAAATAAGGAAGTAAGAAGAATTTCTGCACACAACATTAGATGTTACTGTCAGTCCTTCAGGACATCTGCATAATGCTAGGCCAGAGCAAGCTTGCTGAACGCTCCCTGTTGTAAATCAGCCAAAATCTGTAGGTGGGGTCTTGGGCAGCTCTTCTAAGTGATCTCTTCTCATCCCCTTCTTCAGAAGTCAGAACGCTTCTGGAGCTGACTGCCTCCTTATGAGACCCTGAATTAATAGTGATGCTGGCCATTTGTGATGCCTGACATTTGGTACCTTTTTTTATTAATTCTTCTGTCACTGGGACAGGCACCAGCTCAGCAGCCACCTCTGTCTCCCACTCACTTCTTTCACCTTCTTTGCTCACTGCTTTAGCAAAGAACTGTTTGATTCTGACATAAATACTAAATATAGGAAGGGTTAATAGGGGGTGAACGGTGAAATTCCCTGCCACTAAGCTTGAAGACTAAGGCAGACAGGAAGAGAATTATGTGGAGAAGGTAACAAAAGGCCCACTGGCTTGCAGGTTTCAGAAGGATGAAACATTTCCCTTTCCTGAAGGGTGTACTACTCTTCTCTGAGTCACAGACAGGAGCATCAAGAGAAGGTTGTGAGGGAAAAGGTGTCTCAGATTTTATCATTTGCAACAGACACGGAGGATGATCTACAAACCTATATTGGTGGAACGAGGAGGAGTTAGAGAGTAGGACAGAGCATACTTTTGGACTTGAGAGCTACTGATGAAACAAGTTTTCTAGATGCTGCTGAGTCTCATACCTGGCTTGCAGGTGCTTTCATTTCCTAAACTGCCCCATCTGTATATTGAAATACTCAGGATCCTTAAAATGCTCTTAGATGCTTACACAGCTGAGTCACTACTAAGGTGTCAGCAGGGCAATTAAGTGTCATTGAACTGATGCCACCTCTCACTTGTCCAGTGTAGCTGTTCAGAGCTGTCTGAACAATGAAGCAACAGGATGGTTGTTTTAACAAAGCATGACATCAAAATCTGAAGAGATTGTCCACAGTAGCACGGTCATGTTGAAGAAATGAGCCTGGATCTTTTATATTTTTTCACTGCTTTTCCAGTGCCACAAATGATATCTGAAGAGGATTTGGCTTTTCTCTGTGCCCCCTTCTTTCTGACTGATATCATTCATGTGTATGGGAGGCTCAGGATGGCTGAAGAAAGTATTCCTTCCATTGACAAATATCTATCTGGTCTTGAACAGAAGAGACTGAGTTCTTTTTCCCCCATTCAAGATGAGCGTTACACAATACCCAAAAAAGCCATGTGGCAAATCTCTATCAGCACTATTTCTGTTTCCTCTCTGAAAGTGTTAAGTTATCTAATTTGGGTCACAAACCATTCGAAACCCTTGTTTTTTGGTACCAGCCCAAGTTGGTAGCCTACGAAAAGTTACTGTGTCCAGATATCTACTCTCTGTGGGGATGCAAATGCAAGTGAACTAGCACGTTGCAGGCTGCAGCTGTTAGATGGAGGTTGCAGTAATGTCCCTGAAATGCTGAATTAAAAAAAAAAAAAAGCTGCCAGATTTGACTAAATGGAGGTGTTGCTCTCTGCCCAAGCGTAATCCAATCCAATGCAAAGTCACCCCTTTCCTTTAATAGCAGGAAAGAAATAAGATCTGTATCTCTTGGGAACATGCTTCTGAAACCAACTTTCAGTTGCATTCCTGTGTCTCCTTTTAGTCCCTTTGCATAGTAAAGATTCAAGTTCTCACTTTTTAGTCACAGCAGCCTGGGTACTAGATCACTTGAGGATGTTGTTTTTCTGTCACAGTCTCTTTAACATCTTAGCTTGGGTGTTGGTGCTCCTCTCCCATCTTCAGGTGCCTACTAAGGATTCTTATCACCCCAAAACATTTTGGACCCCAGCCCAGCGTGCGTGGGCATTGGCAGCATTTGGATATTTATAGGAATTTTTACTTCCTTTCTTTGGGCTGCTTTCTTACTTACTACAAGTATTCCATGTTCCTTCCACGCGCCAGTGACACTCCCAGGGTGGTGTCTGGGCAGTAGATGTTATGTATGTACCTTCCCAGTTGCTGGGGCCAGTGCAAGCAGGTAAAACACAGCAATGGCCTGCAAGGCAAAGTTAAAAATAAAAAAAAAACCAAAAAAAGGCACTACCTTTTTAACCCCCTTCCATCTAATTTTGGGAGATTACTTAGACATGTTGATTTATTGTGTCATTGTTAAACTCTGATACCTTGACATTTTGAGTGCTATTATAATGTGACTAGAGAAGGTCAAGTGCTCTGAACATTTTTCTGCTTGAAATTGCCCTCTGGGTCTCTACAGAGTGGCAGAAGGGCAGACAGCATGGATTGGAGCACAGGACTGTTTTCATTTTGATTCATTCTTTGAAAGAGGAATCAATGAAGTCCGATTCTTACAGAGGTCTTTACAATTGCCACTTCAACTTTCATTTCTTACTCTCTAGGTGCTCATGGCAGAGGATGGCCACAGTGGTGGTCACTTGATGACAGCTCCATGAATGCAGAGTAGCTTCAAAGTGTTTGCTGACCGACCAGCCAGCTGGTGATGGGAATGCAGAGCAGCAAATCCCCCTTTGCTTTCCCTTAGCGGAGGCGCTGGCTGGGTTCCTATGTTCCACCCAGCTGCTGTTTCCCTCAAAACTTGTAGGAATCTGGTAACTTTGAGACTCTGCCTCATTCTGAAATTCAGTTGAAATCTGTCAGTATGCCTCTGTTGGGAGCTCGGCACCAGTAGGTGTGATTTAAAAAGCTTTGTTTCCTTTGGAAGTCAGGGGAATAATGTAAATATTATATCTGAGCTGCTGTAATCAAGACTTGGAAGGGCTGTGTGGAATGGAGCAGGACCCTGAATACACAGCTGGAGAAGGAAAACCTGCAGTGGACATATTTTGAGCATTTCTGATCAGAAGGCACTAAGAGACTAGATTAGGAGCCATTACTTGAAAGAGTCCGTAGCATCCTCTATGTCTCATTAACAGATGGTTTTAAGAGGCAACCGTGGAAATGCAAACTCATGCGTGTTTGTGCTTGCTCTGCTCTGTGCCTCTCCTGGCAGCACTCATTGGCATAATCTGTTGGAAATTAACCTTTTGCTTGAGGTATCATTACAGAGGCTAGTATTTATCCCATTGCCTGTGACAAATCTGTGTCTCCCCCCCTTCACATGCTTCCCAACAACAAATGATATCTGAAGAGGATTTGGCTTTTCTCTGTGCCCCCTTCTTTCTGACTGATATCATTCATGTGTATGGGAGGCTCAGGATGGCTGAAGAAAGTATTCCTTCCATTGACAAATATCTATCTGGTCTTGAACAGAAGAGACTGAGTTCTTTTTCCCCCATTCAAGATGAGCGTTACACAATACCCAAAAAAGCCATGTGGCAAATCTCTATCAGCACTATTTCTGTTTCCTCTCTGAAAGTGTTAAGTTATCTAATTTGGGTCACAAACCATTCGAAACCCTTGTTTTTTGGTACCAGCCCAAGTTGGTAGCCTACGAAAAGTTACTGTGTCCAGATATCTACTCTCTGTGGGGATGCAAATGCAAGTGAACTAGCACGTTGCAGGCTGCAGCTGTTAGATGGAGGTTGCAGTAATGTCCCTGAAATGCTGAATTAAAAAAAAAAAAAAGCTGCCAGATTTGACTAAATGGAGGTGTTGCTCTCTGCCCAAGCGTAATCCAATCCAATGCAAAGTCACCCCTTTCCTTTAATAGCAGGAAAGAAATAAGATCTGTATCTCTTGGGAACATGCTTCTGAAACCAACTTTCAGTTGCATTCCTGTGTCTCCTTTTAGTCCCTTTGCATAGTAAAGATTCAAGTTCTCACTTTTTAGTCACAGCAGCCTGGGTACTAGATCACTTGAGGATGTTGTTTTTCTGTCACAGTCTCTTTAACATCTTAGCTTGGGTGTTGGTGCTCCTCTCCCATCTTCAGGTGCCTACTAAGGATTCTTATCACCCCAAAACATTTTGGACCCCAGCCCAGCGTGCGTGGGCATTGGCAGCATTTGGATATTTATAGGAATTTTTACTTCCTTTCTTTGGGCTGCTTTCTTACTTACTACAAGTATTCCATGTTCCTTCCACGCGCCAGTGACACTCCCAGGGTGGTGTCTGGGCAGTAGATGTTATGTATGTACCTTCCCAGTTGCTGGGGCCAGTGCAAGCAGGTAAAACACAGCAATGGCCTGCAAGGCAAAGTTAAAAATAAAAAAAAAACCAAAAAAAGGCACTACCTTTTTAACCCCCTTCCATCTAATTTTGGGAGATTACTTAGACATGTTGATTTATTGTGTCATTGTTAAACTCTGATACCTTGACATTTTGAGTGCTATTATAATGTGACTAGAGAAGGTCAAGTGCTCTGAACATTTTTCTGCTTGAAATTGCCCTCTGGGTCTCTACAGAGTGGCAGAAGGGCAGACAGCATGGATTGGAGCACAGGACTGTTTTCATTTTGATTCATTCTTTGAAAGAGGAATCAATGAAGTCCGATTCTTACAGAGGTCTTTACAATTGCCACTTCAACTTTCATTTCTTACTCTCTAGGTGCTCATGGCAGAGGATGGCCACAGTGGTGGTCACTTGATGACAGCTCCATGAATGCAGAGTAGCTTCAAAGTGTTTGCTGACCGACCAGCCAGCTGGTGATGGGAATGCAGAGCAGCAAATCCCCCTTTGCTTTCCCTTAGCGGAGGCGCTGGCTGGGTTCCTATGTTCCACCCAGCTGCTGTTTCCCTCAAAACTTGTAGGAATCTGGTAACTTTGAGACTCTGCCTCATTCTGAAATTCAGTTGAAATCTGTCAGTATGCCTCTGTTGGGAGCTCGGCACCAGTAGGTGTGATTTAAAAAGCTTTGTTTCCTTTGGAAGTCAGGGGAATAATGTAAATATTATATCTGAGCTGCTGTAATCAAGACTTGGAAGGGCTGTGTGGAATGGAGCAGGACCCTGAATACACAGCTGGAGAAGGAAAACCTGCAGTGGACATATTTTGAGCATTTCTGATCAGAAGGCACTAAGAGACTAGATTAGGAGCCATTACTTGAAAGAGTCCGTAGCATCCTCTATGTCTCATTAACAGATGGTTTTAAGAGGCAACCGTGGAAATGCAAACTCATGCGTGTTTGTGCTTGCTCTGCTCTGTGCCTCTCCTGGCAGCACTCATTGGCATAATCTGTTGGAAATTAACCTTTTGCTTGAGGTATCATTACAGAGGCTAGTATTTATCCCATTGCCTGTGACAAATCTGTGTCTCCCCCCCTTCACATGCTTCCCAACAAGAAGAAATTCTGTCAGAATGGTAGAGAAATGCTGGGTGTAGGATCTCACGCTTGTGACAGGCAAACTTTCTTCTCCTGCTGTAAGTTTTTTCTGTGCTTTCATTGCCAGGATTGTCCACAAAATCCTCTACCCCAATTACCCATTGATTAGGGCTCCTCTGGTAATCTGCCAGATGCAGGTTTGTTACCAACAGATGGCAGAAAGCATTTGAGGTAATGAGAGAAAGGATAACGATTGCTGATCTGCATAATAATCAGCTTGTGAACAGGTTTCATGTTTTTTTCTGTTTCCACTGGCTCAAAGATTGCACTGTCAGACAACCGGGCACCTTCTTTTGAGTTAAAGAAATAGTAATGGAGGAACCCATTTCTTCTAGCCACTGCTAAAATTTCTGAAGATACATGTACTCTCCACCACTGACAGATTAAGATTTTATCTAGAGAGTCAGAGATTGTGCCCAGAGTGCTAGGAATGAACATTCAGTCCTCTTGTGATCAAGACCTCTAACCAACCAATGTGGTCAGAAATACTTTCCCTTTTCTCTTTTCTGGGACGATTTTCCCCAGCTCTACCACAAAGCAGGAAGATCTTTGACCCCCTTGGGCCAGCATCATCTCTGCACAGTGCAATGCCTACTCTGAAAAAATGACTTCACTTCCATGTGTTTTGGAGTTCTTCAACCCAATTCTGCTGCTTTGCACATTGAGACAGCCACACCATTGCCACATAGAAGTCTACACCTCATCTACTCTGGAGTCCTTGAAGGAAGAAGTCTTCTGACATACTCTAGGGCAGTGTTACTGGAGTTACACCTCAGTGGTTTCCTATGCTATGCAATACCTGTAGTAGTGATTTTTACTGTTGGAAATCCGTATGCATTTAGACTGTTTCCATTAGTAACTGTCCCTATATGAAACAAGACACGTAACACTCATCCAAAAGTCATCTTGGTGCCATTCACTGTGAATTTTGGCAAAGGATTTGGGTTAAGAACTTTCTTAAAAAGTAGCCTTACACCTGTGTAGTATATGCTAATGCTGGACTGTTCTCCATTTATTCCCCAGGTGGGCTGGTAGACACAGTGGACGGGTTTCCCTCAAAACTTTTTACTTAGTGAAATCCCTTTCTTTAAGATCTAGATGGAGTTTTTGTAAGTTTGGACTTGATTTTACAGAGTAGAAAATGGAGATGATTTCCCTGAGAAACCTTTCTTTTTACCCTGGATGCTGATAATAGAGCAGCCCCCTGCCAATTCTCTGGAAGGATGGTGTTGTTCATAATCTCATCTGTGTCATGCACAGCCATGTACTTGTTGCTAGTAATTCTTGTGTCTGAATCTTAAAAGGCAGTCACTATCTACTCCTGTCAGTGTGTTGCGGGTGTATAATCTGGGGGAAAGGGAGGATTTTCATTTTTGAGTTTATACTCTAAAGCACAAGGCTTTACTATCAAATCTTGATGCTCTGCTACAGACATTGCTGTTGCTTACAGGATTTTCCTGTCTATAGCCTGGTTTCTAAGGAAACGACGCCTGGGCATCTGAGCTCGTGCACATTTGTTGTATTTTTTTTTTCTTTCCCCCTGTGTTTTCTGTCTACAATTTCTGAACCTATTTGCCAAGTGCAGTTTCATTTGACACATGCATTGTAAATATACTGACTTCCTATAAGTTCCCTGAAAATAAGTGATGGGGAGTGGCTTTTATTGGTGGTTCCATAGATAACACCCATGGCGTGTGCTGAAAGTTTGAGATAGTAGAGAACCCATGTGAAAGAAAAATTGGGGAGGCTGTGGCCAGAGGAAAAACTTCATTTGATGCTGGGGCTTGTTAGACACATGCAAGTCCAAATGCTAATTCGTATAACAGCCATCTTCTCTAATTTGACTTTGTAACTGTTTGTGAAAACTAGTCACAGTAGTTGCTGTGCAGAAAAGAAAAAAAGAGTTCTTTGTATTTTTCAGAAACTACCTACAACTGTCCTAATTTAGCACCAGGCTACCCTTGTAGGTGCCTGTGAGACACTTATTAATGTGTTCTGTTTATTTTCTGGGTAGAGAATGGCTGAACCATTTCCTGTGTTAGAGCGACTGATGTTTCTAAAGAGACATGGGAGCTTTGAGCCATTCTGTTGAACAGGTGACCCCTGATTAAGTTGGGTCTTGCCCAGAAGCCTTGCAGGGAGGGAGAAAAGCCTGAGGCAGAGATTTCATGTGCATCTGAGCTGGCATTCATTTCTTCTGGCTTGTGGATGACACTAGTGGGCAATAAGACCTGACAAGGAATGTGTAGGGAGGGAAGAGGTGGGGAAAAAGAGAAGGACTGGGTGATGGTGAGCTATTTAGTTTACTATTTCAGGCTGCTGATAGTTTGGATACGTAAAGATAACGTGTGTTCCTAAGGCAGCATCTCTCTTGGTGGAAACAATAACCATGACAAATGGTAGTCAACTGCGAGACTGTGTGTATCCTGACAGCAGCATGCTGGGTGAAAAACAGACTTCTTGGAACTGATTGGAGTGTAAGTAAAAACAAGTGTGCAGGGAGGGGGGGGGAGGTTGTTTTTGTTTTTTATGTTTCTCCCAAAGAGCACTGTCTGCTAATACTTGTTTCTTTGCTGTTACCCAGAGACCTGTCTGGTGTTAACTGATTCCAGGGTAATCAGCAGACTTTGAGGTGCAGTATTGCTGCAGGGTTGAGGATTCTCTGCCATGGGAAATGGGGGCACACTGCGGCAGGATTGCTTCTTTGAGTCTGCACAGGCCACCTGGGAGATGGTACCAGCACAGGCTGCTGGTAAAGGGCAGAGCTCTGTTTCAGGCAGCAGGGATCGGGGAGAGGTGCCCCTGGTTCTCAAAGGGAACTTCTTTATCTGGGTTAGGGGGATGTGTATGTGGGGAAAGGAGGTTTTCCAGAATCTGGAATCTGTGCTCTGTCCGTGTCCCCCCACCCCATTAATCTTTCCAAAAGACAGTTATATTTGTTGGCTGGTAGAGCTGAGTTCCTTCACTGCTGGCTGAGGGTAATGCTGCTGAGCTTGGTTCCTCCTGAGGAACTCCTGAGCAGGACTGCTCCTACCACTGAATTCTCAGGGACCACAAGTCCCTGTTGAGGTTGTCACACTAGTGACAATGCTTCACAAGATGTACTGGAGCTTCTACGTCAACCTTCTGAGTCAGGGAATGGAGGGTGAGGGTTTATTTCGGGGACAAGTAGAAATGCCTCTAGAGTACAGAAACAAAAGCAGAGGGGCTTTAATGTTTTTAAGAGCATCCCTCTCCATAAGTTTCCTTGAAAGTGTTTTGGAGGCTGCTGTGCAGTGCAATGTCACTTCAAGCCCATACAAGACCCAAAATGCTGCTCTTTAACAGGTGAAACAGATGCTCCCGTGAATGAGGCTGCGTTGCTTAGGGCAGTGTGTTCAATGAAGCGGTATCCAGAACCGTTCCCGCTGGCTCAAGTGAGGCTAAGCTTAGAAGCCACTGAGCTGCTGTTAATAGCTTATCACAATTATTTTCTCTCTGCTGTTGTCCTGGCTTTGACTCCTGGCTTTGGTCCACCTGGTAATGCTGTGCACCTCCTGTGAAAGATGCCCAGTGCAGTCTTTTTTGTTAGACAGCAGAGAGGTGTGGGGGGTTTATGTTCAAAAGCAGTTATTTGTTATTGATTCCAGTACACCTAAAAGCTTTCTCTGGCCTTAGTCTCTTGCAAATGAACATAACCAAAAGGAGCAAGAGGGATTAAAGAACAGGCAACTCGCATTTCTACATGTCTGTTTGATGCTTGTTTGCATGTGCTTATCTAGAGCACTGCTGAGCACTTGTGTTTGCTGCTTCTGCAACTGGTGAGAAATAAATACGAAATATTTTTATTAATATTCCATTTTATAGGAAATGTCAATATTTTATTAATATTTATTATTCAGATATAAATGGCAGGGGTTTTATTCTTTATCCAGTACACCTGTTTCCACTTTCTTCCCTCCCTCCTCCTATGGAAACCCTCAGCAATGCTGCCTTTTGAAGGCTTCAGAGAGTCAACTAGAGCAAAAGCATTGCCAGTGACTTCACAGAAAATAGTGGCTGGCACATGGCATCTCTAATTCCTTGTAGCACTTAACTGGTCTGAGAATGCTGAGCTATTCATTAGCACACATAACAACAGTACTGTGTGGGACTTCAAAGAGGGAATTTAAACTCTAACAGTCCTACTGAGATATTTTATTGCTTTCGGCTTGAGGCCTTTTCTTCCTAGTGAAAAAGTTTGGCTTCATAGGTGCAGGTTGCTTTATTTACAGATGGCATGCTTTTAATTTATCTTTAAAGGGACTCTTTCATAGCAGCCCCAGCTCTAGAGTGAATCTGAGTATGGTTTTTGTGTGATGTGGTGAGTAATTCGAGAGAGGACTGGATACTTGGTAGACACTAATCCTTCTCTTTAATAAGAGCTAGAAGGCAATGCAAGCATGAATGGTCTAAGTTTTTGGGTCTCCCCCACTCCGCTGTACATCCTGACTCCTGGACAGGCCATGGTGAGGGAGGACACTACGTAAGCCTCTCAGTGCTCAGTAGCTCTAGATAAGTGCTAAGGGCTGCAGAATAGGGATGATGCAGTTAGTGTATAAGCAGCAGATTAAGCTGAGATGGCTGAACTGATTAGGATCCCCAGCTGTTCTGTCCCGCCCCAAAGTTGTTGCCTTGCAGTGATGTTGGCTGGGGAGGATCTGAGTAGATGAGAAAAATCAATGCTCAGACTCTTAGAGAACAACTTTTAATTTCTTCTTGAGCCAGCCTGAACAACTCTACTAAATAGGAAAGAGGATCTGGTGGTGAGGAGCATCTTAGCTCTTGGTAGTTTACAGTAGAGATCATGAAAAACACACCATGAAGTTAACTTTGATACGTGATGGTGGTAGAGGAGCTGCTATGCCTCTTTATCAGCTGATCCTGCAGTGGGGATGCTGCTCCCCAGTCGAGGGAGACATGGTGGGTCATTGCAGGAAGGGGAGGGGGATTGCTTCATGACTAGCACAGTTTAATCTGCCATGAGAAATGCCACTATTCTAATTTTTGTTCAGCAGGACTCTGTTTCCTGCTCTTAGTTACTGGGCTGATCAAAGGAAAAGTTAGAGTTAGGAGTCTGTTTTGAAGAGAGTATCGATAACTTTTTTTTCCCTCCCCCTCTTTTTTCAGTGTGACACTGAGTGAAGGGCTCTTCATGCAGTCAACACCTTTTTCTCAAAATTGATGCAAATTAGAACCAAATAAAATAGCTCATGATAAGATGCTACTTGCTTAATGCTATTATTTTTTGAAGGTGTAAGAAACTTAGTACATCTTCCTTTGCCTTTGAGTCATGTAATGATACAATATGGTAAAATGGGAAGAATGATACCTGTGGCAGATGGCTGTGTGGTTATTTCAGGCTCTCAGAGGAAACGGGAATATAAGACAGGCATATTTCCGAGTCAGAAAAAGCTCCATCACCCTGTATATGAAGGGGACAGGGAGAGGAAGGCTCCCAAAGGAAGTGTGTTGGAGCTTTTCTGTCCTCTGCCTGGATTGCTGCTGGAACTGGTGATGAAATGAGTGCACAGACAGATTAAAGTTACGCTAATCCAGATAATCCAGAAATGTGAGACCCCCAATCATGCATGAGGAGACGAGAAAATTAGACTGTTGCCATTTTAAAATAGAAAATACTCTTTCCTAATGTTCCACTGGGACTATCACATTGCAATCCAGCGACCTCACTGTGAGCACCTAGTCCATCCTTGGTGGTTCTTCCTGCTCTTGCTTCGTGTCTTCATTTGTCTAGGGGTAACTCACCTATTCCGGGTTTAATAGATTAATGCAGCTGCTCCCTTAGGTGTATGGCACATTTTCACTTTGATCTAGATGTGCATAACTCTTTGAAAATTGTTATTTATAAAAGCAGCACCTACAGTAATTATCTAACTGCCCTAAGCTACAGGCATGGGAATTCAGGGTGGAGATATGTTGCTTGGGCACTATCAAACAATTACTGTTGTACAATCTCAGCAGGGCCCAAACCTACACGGTGCCCTGAGGAAGGCAGTGATTCCATGGACAGCTTTGTTTCGTCATGTAAAATGTGTTGTGCTTGCAATAATGTTGGTCTGTACTGGGATGCCACACCAGCCGAGTTTCCTTTCCCTGCCCAAAAGACAAGCTTGTGGCCAGTTTTTCCTGCTTCTCTTTTCACTTGAGCTTATTTTTATCCTCTCCTTGGGGTGTTTTTCTGTATTGCAGCAGAGCATCGTCTTGCATATTCTGAGACTTCTCATGACTGTCTTTTTTTAATCTGTCCAGTAAGACTATTCTGTTTCACACACAGAACAGTTTGGGCTTCAATCTGGGATGATGCTACAGGTGAAATGCAATTGGAGTGAGTCAAAATAGAGGAAGGGGGGATTCTGCTCTGAGGATTGGGCATCTGGAACTGATCCACTCTGTGCATATACAAGAAATAGCGCAGAGTCCTTCACTTGCAGTTGTGTGAGTTTATTTGGCAGTCTGCCCCTGGTTTCCCTCGTTATAAAAAATACCAATTGAGCTTCCACCAAAAATCTGAGCACAAGTGGTTGACTTCCATTTGACTCTTGAGCATAAACAAGAGCAACATCGCTGTAGGCACAGCTTACAGATTTTCCCCTGGGAAAAGAGTGCCGCCATAGAGAGGCAGACTATGCATTTCTGCTGTTAACTTTCATAACTATATAAGCAAAAATTGTAGGAAAGCAGTGAAAGAACGTAGTGTTCCTGCACGTGTTTAGATGTTGCAGCTCAGATAGGACGGACAAGCTCCTGAGGCAGAAGGCCTCAAGGCCTTCAAGCAATCTTACCATTTGGAGAGCAAGTCTGTAATACCATGAGAACAAGAAATCTTGACACTTAAAAAATGAGGTTCTTTTGCTTCTGTTTTGGGCCTCCAGTATTTGTTACATGTTTTTTTTTTATATAGCAGAGAAGGACAGAAGCTACTCTGCAAGTCCCTCAGGCCCCCCGGTCTCGCAGCTTCATGCCCGTTTCTGTGGAACTGGTACCCTCTGCCTTTTGCAAAAAAAGAAAAGTTAATGCCACTCCTTGACTTAAGCGGTGCCATTTTTTCCCCTAATGAGCCCCTGCCAAATGCTGTATCTGAAAAAAATCTTTGTGTGCAAATTTTCCTCTCCAGTTTACGAGCTGATTGATCCCCAGTGGGTCAAGGGGAAAGTGCCAGGAAAGCGAAGAATTCACTTCTGCCTTTTCAAGGCTAATCCTGAAACGCAAGTGATGGCGTGCTGGCAAGTGTTTCTGTACATTTCTGAGAATTGTGACTATAATCCAATACAGCTGTTGTGCGAGCATGTCCCTTCCTCTCCTCCAGCACCAGATCGGGCCCCTGGGTTTTGAAGATCTGTATCAGAAACTTACACACCTGGTTGTATAAAATAGTGCTGCTAAAACTTTGGCCAAGCGTAGAGCACTGAGTTTGGCTTCCCCTGAACAGCAGCAAAACAGAAGGAGGTGCTTAGAAAAAGGAGCTTCACCTTTTATTTTGTTGGGGGCAGTGTAGATCTTCAGTCTTCATCTGGTGTCGGGACAGTGCTAGAAGCGAGTGGTGTTCTGTCTGCTGTAGACTTTGTCCCGAATAAGATTGATTTGCAAAAAGCAATGAGGGTGGGGGAAGAGAGGGGGGAAAAACAGTCTGGTGCAAACACAAATAGTCTGTGTGTGCTGTTGCACCAGACTGTGTTTGACACAGTTCTGTGGAAATTTCGTCTTCCTTTTCTACAAGAGAGGAAAGGGGGGAAATATCCCTTGTTTTCCTTTTAATTTAGCCATGTTTTTTAAATTAAAAGAGAGATTTGGAAAGTCGTAACTGCTTTTTCAACCCCCACTATAACAATTCAAGCTGCTCACAAAGCTTACAGGCTTCTCTACCTCTCCAGCTCTGTTTTTCCAGCGATGGAGAAATCTATAGTTCTGGCCCCATGGCATTTTTTACAGGCGGTAGGGATGTTAATGCTAGAATCTTGGCGACTTTCCAACCAGAGTAATTACATTCTGCCGACCTGAAATTCTTCCTGCTTCTACACAAGGTCACTTTAGGCACCGCCGGAGCTGGGGCTACAACCCAGTGCCCTGCTTTGCCTTCCCCTCTGTCCCCATGGTCTATCCTCCAGTCACCTTCTCCTCAAAGGAACAGAGGGTTCCTTGCTCACTCTAAGGTACCCAGTGCCCCGTAAAAATTGAGCTAAGGGAATGGGTCTGAGCAAATCCTCTGCACTGCTGTCATTAGGTTTTGAAGTGTGACCCGATAGCCCGCTTCCTTTGATAAGTCAGGGCTTGGTATTTTTAACAGGCAGTGGCTCTTTTCTTGTTCTCCCTTCGACCCCTTTTGGAGCCAGTGTGGCACAGCTAATTCATGGAGGAAATTACATTTATTACTTTTCCTAGCAAATGCGCCCTCTCAGCAATGCTGGTTCGTGCAGGGTAGGGCAGATGCAAGTCAGCCGGCCCATTTTCCTAATTTCATTTGGAAGGATCAAGAGACACCATGCTGGTCTCGCAGGCTGGGGGCTCAGTCTAGAAAGAAAAGGCGCAGCAGGCTCCCGCATTGATGGAATCTATGGCATCGCCCCAAATGTTGGTTGTCCAAAAAAAAAATAAAAAATATCTCAAGGACAAAGTGTATCCTTCCAAAAACAAAACAAAGTGCCCCAACAAAACCAAACCAGCCGTTGTGCCAGCCCTGGTGAGGAGGAAAGGATCTGGTGTTGGGGCAGTAACTCAGCCCTTATTTTGGTGTAGATCTGCTTGTGCTGCCTTTGCCTTCCCATTCTGCAAGGCAGAGCTGACAAAACCCTTGACCAGGAAACTCTGATATTCAAGGCAAATCGTTTTGCGTGCCATGTCTGCACAGTCTCCTCTGTGACTGTGCACAGACCTAAATCTCCAGCCACTAATCCCACAGGTCTTTGTGTATTAATTCTTTACAGTGCTTCTGTCCTTGCTTTCCTCTTATGCCTAGCCTCTCTTTGATGTCCCAGCTTGCAGGTTTTTAAAATGACAGAACCTAGGAAGGGTTTTGAGGGGGATAAAACATGTGGGAGAGACATGCTGGCCAGCTTTGAGACTGTTTTTGTTGTAAGAATGCTTTTAGTCAAAAGTGCAGAGTTACCCTCAGCTACACTCTCTGTTTTTCTTTTACCTTCCTTTGCCTCTCATTTTTGTCTGATTGTTTTTTCTTAGAGAGGAGGTGCTAGAAAGAGGTAATCATACCTGATATAATTATACAAAGGTGGTTTGGACAAACATCAGGATGGTCTTTCAAGCTTTCTGAATTCAACCGCGCTGTCAAAACAGATGCGACAGGACTTGGACTCAAATTTGTCATTCTTGTTTGGAAATGGTAATAAGCGAACAGTCATTCAGAGCAAACATCCGCACCACCTCCACCCCAGATTGAATTTAACACTTGTAGGGGTTGAAAAAACTTCTGTGAAGAGTCAGGGGGGGAAAAAGTGTAATTGCATTTTTTCTTTAATCAGACCTAATTCAGTCCTCTGTGAAGGCTTAATCTTTGCAGTGGATGAGGCTGGATTTGCTGCTGTCTCTTGAAACACATAAGATAGAGGTGCTGGGACAAAGTCAGGTCTGCAAATAACTGTGAAATCACATGAATAGCATAGAGCTAAATAGCGTGGCTAAAGGGTGTAAAAGACTGATCTAATCAGGAAAGCAGATGACCACCTAATATTAAAGCTGTTTTTTAAAATGTATTAACCCAATTTTTAACCTTGCAGTCAGCTGTCTGAAAAATACTCCTGCCTTTGGCTTAGAGCCAAAGCATTGCTACATGGAATTACAATAACTTATAGACAAATTCAGAAAACAGAAGAAAAATAGAAATCAGCATATTTGACACCCCTGTTTGTGATCTCTTGCTATTGTGTTCCTATCATCAGTATGCAATGCAGCCCGCTGTAAGCCAGAGCAGAGACAAGTGGTATGTTGTGTGTTTGTAGTGTGTGGTTCCGGGGCTTCCAGGTGTGCCCAGATGTGCCACTGGGTTGTCAGTCAGAGGTGGGACATGAACGGGCTTCAGCAGGTCGTGCTGTCCGGTCACTGCAGCGTTTGGTCCCTCCGGCTCTTCCCCTGATGGCACCAGGCTTCAGCAGAGAATTTGCTTGATTAAAAAGCGACCAGTTTAGGAAGTGATGGGGAGGCTGCAAGACTGAGTAGGTAAGGAGGGCATGTTTGCTGGCAGGCAGGAAAGCACGGCGAGGAGAAGGGTGAAGTCTGCAGATGGGAGAATTAGTGCCTGCTGTTTGTGGGGCAAGGGCAGAAGGAGCTGCCTGCCAGAAATCTGGTGCTGGCAGAGGGATGAGTACGCACACACACACGCACACGGGAGGAAGCGTGTGTGTATCCATGGGTGCATATGGCTGAGTCCATGTGCTTAGACATGTGGCATGTTTATGCAGATTCGCTATATGTATAAACACACCAGGAAGAGGTCTGCCTTTTCAGGAGTGATTCACGGTTTGGGGTGAGCTCACGTCGTCGCTTCCGTGCAGCTTACTTTGTCAGGAAGACTTGGGCCCCTCCTGCCCTGTGACTGCAGCCCTCTCAGGAGTAACCAGCCACTTCCTTGGGAGGGTGTTTGCTCTGATGTACCCGAGTGACGGAGCGGAGCTTGGAGCCCGCGGTCCCGCTCGGTGGGCACGGGGAAGCCGGGTTCCTGAGAGATGACAATGCTAAAGTCTGATGTACCCGAGTGACAGAGCGGAGCGTGGAGCCCGCGGTCCCGCTCGGTGGGCGCGGGGAAGCCGGGTTCCTGAGAGATGACAATGCTAAAGCTGACGCTGTCGCTGCATCCACGCTGAATTTTAAGAGCAGCCTCAAGGCTGGGCCTGAGGCCAAATTTGCCGACTGTCCGCAGGCGGGACTGGGTTGAGGGTGAACCAGCCATCGCATTCAGGGAAAGCGCCTTGAATGAGCTCTGTGTATTTACTCGCCGCACAGGCAGGTCCCTGCGTGCCGTGCCTGCCCCATCTGCTCTTGTGGCGATGGCACATGACTGACAAGCACACAAAATACCCCAGGCTCTGCCTCAGTTGTCACCTGCCACGGGGGCAGCTGGGATTATAGCTCCACTGCAGCTCGAGACTAGTCCAGCTTCAATCCCCTCCCTGGTTTGCTCTGCTCAGGTGTGTGTTTTTGCAACCATGTCATGTCAGGAAATGCCTTTAGCCTTTTTGTAGTTCATTCACACCTCCTGAGCCAGGTTCCTACTAACTACCCACCACTGCTGGGACCTTTGAGCATCCCAGGTGGAGGACCCAAGGGGGACACAGCTTTGTGTCTGGTAGTGTTGTACCGAGCTGTATCTAAACACACACGTGATGCCGTCCTGAGAGGCAGTATGCACTGTGCATACAGAAAATCACTGTTCAGGCATGGTATAAAGTTTTTCAGTGACCCAGCAGAAAAGTTTCTTGTATTGAACTAAGCATAGAAGCATAAATAAAAGATAATTTGCCCATAAGATGCGTGAACTGGAAAATATGCATGTCAGCCAACTCTGCTCTGGCATAAGCTTGATGTACTGCATCAGCAAATTGCGAAATGAGGGTTTTTTTCGCTAAAATTCAGTTTACTTTGAAGAAATAGGCAACATACATCTGGCCACGATTACATTATTGAGAGAGCAACAAAATAGAGACTTGGATTTTTTGTTGTTTAGACTCAGACATGATCACTTGTTTGGGTTCCCCACTTCCCTCTCTTGCTCTTTTTTTTTTCTCCCCCTAAAAGTCTTTGAAGCTCTAAATGCCACAGAAGAAGGCAAAATCCATGTGGCTATCAGACAGTGTTCATATTGAAATGGCATGGCTCGGCATTATGCTGGACAAGGATCTGTCCAGAAGCAGTTTACCATACTGTGATTTATGGCCCTACTTAAACACCAGCACTCCAAGTACTTTGGTGAACTGGGCCTGAGTTAAGTTTCAAGTCCTTGCCCTATGGCTGTCTCCAGGCTTTTCTTATTGATGAGTTTGCCATGAGCAAGGGGAAACCTTGGAGCCAAACACAGAGCGCAGGCAATGAGGACAGGTCAGAAACCACAGAGCTTAAAAGAACTATATCAGCAGTAAAGCACCTGTAAAGCAGGTATCAATAGGCAGGGGTGGCAAAAGAGGATCTGAAATATCCCTTTCTGGCCCTGGGATGCACCATCATCTTTTTCTCATGCCTAAACTGAAGCTTTGTTACTTGTCAAGGCTCCAAGGAATTCCTGTGTGCTGCAGGTGGTTATCTTGAACCTGCACTGGAGCAGCTGCGCAGCCTTCCTCTTGCTGCTGCACAGACCTCTAAGATCTGAGCGCTCATTTAAAAAACTCCACCACCACCAGAGTTTTGAGCTGCTTTCTGGATTGTGAGCAGAACGTGAGACTGCAGACTCTGCTTGTCAACATGGAGAAAGCAGCAGCAGTTTGCTGGGTCTGAAGGGGTGCTAGGTGAGATCGGATTCTATGATCTGAGAGGTCCCTTAACAACCATGAATATTCTGTGATTCTGAGATGGGCAGCCCTGAGCTTCTTAGCATGTGTGTTGGGTGGCTGCTGGCTCATGATACCCCATTCCTAAAGAGTGACCCAACAGCCAACTGATGGTAGCGAAGGGTTTGACCACTAGTGAGTGTAGGATTCGGTACTGCCTGATGCATGGGCTACAGAAGGATCATCCTCTAGCTTTTCCTCTTATTTATGCACATTCTAAAGCCTGTTCTCCCCAGCATCTGAGGGCAAAAGCCAAAGAACATCACAGGCTGGGCAATCAGCACCAGGCTGTTCCTGTGACATTGGAGAGGCTCAAGGAATTCTGTTTGTCCTTGTTTTGGAGAGAACTGAGTTCTTTGCACGAGTCTTGGTTAGAGATTAATGTCACTGGTTTTGGTTTGAATAGGTTCAGCTGTAGTAGGACTTAGCCATGTTTGTTGTTCTGGGCACAAATATCCTGAAGGACTGCAAATGAGGGTGCAACAGAAGGAATTACAGATGTTAGGACGTATCTCCTTCAACACTATGTGACGTCCCTACTGTCATTTGAAAATCTAGAATTAAGGTCTTTATGGTTTCTGTGCCGACCCTCGGTTAAATCTGCCAGCAAGACCCTGTGCTTTCTGGACTGCTCTGGTGCAAAGGACTAAAGATGTTAGAGTAGCACCAGAGATAGATTTGCAGCAGCATCTGGGTGAAACAGTGGACTTGGAGGAAATTCTCCAGAATTGGAAACTGGAAGTGCTGTAGAAGCTGTAAGGAACGTTGCCACCCACCAAGCAGTGCGTAGAGTCCGGTTGCTGTTTCTGGCATCTGACTAAACAAGACGGATGCTCTTGGGACAAGCCAGGTCCTTCTCTCCAAACTTTTCTCAGGTTGCCTGCAGACTCCAGCAGATAACTCTGCAGGCTCAGTGCATTTCTTGGCAGACTTGCTGCCCAGAAAAGAATGGATTTAGGTGATCAGAACTGAGGAGGTGCACCAAATAGTGCTACTGTGGGTTGGGCAGCTTTTTCCCTTGAATTACATGGGAATGAAAAACTCATTTGTGGTAAGAAGGAGAGGAAGGGGGGAAAAAAAAAAAGGAAAAATCTTAAGAAACTGTTACAAAACAACTACCAGAAAAACATCTTGCCTGGATTTAAAAAGGGAGAAGAGGCCAGACGCTAGCCTGGCAGAGGAAGATATCAAACACGCAGGAAGCAGTGGGAGGCAAACTGAAATGGCCAGTGGGTTGGAGACAGCAGCGAACTGAGGAAGTGTTTCCAGCCTCCCTGGGGAAAAGGGGCTTTCAGAGGGTGGTGCAGCCTTCCCTGTGACGGGCACCATGGGCTGAATTTCAGGGAGAAGGGGCAGAATAGACTGTTGCTGGTGTTGTTCGTTCCTGCCTTTGAGCCGCCCGAATCAGTCCCCTTCTCACTGATTGCCCTCAAGTCAGGGCTGCAATGAGATGTTTTGGCACCCAAGGTATGCGTCACATTTATTCTCCCATCAGTTCTCCCTCCTTTTTTGCTAGGGTCCTTCCAGCCACTGTCATGTCTCGTTTCCTTCTGCAAACCTCTTCTGGGACTAGCAGGTGTGCCAGGGGTAGCCGATGGGCTCAAGCAAGAGCATATGTGCTTGAACCCAGTAGAGGGTGGGATGCAGAGCTGAGAACTTCCACATCACCAAAAAATTAGATGCTTCTATTCTGTGTAATTCGTCTTATGTCAAACTAGAGGAATGAAGGAAAATTTTTAATACATATGCCAAATTCAGTAAGTCCACAAGTCTCTGCATTCCACCTTCCCTCCCACCACAACACACACACAAACTATTGCCAGATTGCAAATACAGCCATTTAACTGTATTCAGTATTTGTGTAGCCTAAGTAAAGAGTTAGGTGTCTGAACAAGGAGTTTAGCAGAGTTCAGAAAGCTGAGTTCAGATGGTGAACTCAGAATGTTGTTTGCCTCTGCAAGGTGGAGCAGTCTGAAGAGGAGACTCAGGGTGCCTTCCCAGGCTGTGGGTCTGGACTCCCTCCTGGATGTGGGGTATCAGGGAGTTAGATGTGGCCGTGCTGCACTGAGTCTTTTAGCCTCCTTCAGATGGGGTTACTCAGGACTCACCTGGTGCTGGGTATACCCTGAGAGCATCTCAGCTCTCTTTTCAATAGTAAATAATAATGTCCAAATATTCCCTAAACTCCTGATACATAGGACCCTACACCTTCCTCTTGGCTTTGTCAGCTTCCCCACTCTGTCTCCCTAATAAAACCCTTCTCGCCTTTGCAGTGCTTTGTGATGAGAGTTACTCAGCTCTCCCAAGCTCTTCGGAGTCTTGCGAGAGTATTGGCAGTGTTTGTAGGGACTTTCTCATTTTGGGATGTATCTTGCTGAGGCCCCTCTCCTATCCCAAAGTAGTCTAGCTCTGAATATTTAATATAATCTTAAACCAGGCATCCAACTCCATCAGTTTGTACATTGTGACAGGTTCTGGCATTTGCCTGTTGTGGAGCTGAGCAGTACCAGCTTGGACACTGGCCACATCTGGAGCAGGCTGAGTCTGTCCTGGAGCACTGTGCTGCAAGGAGAGCCCAGGTACAGCTCTGCCCACCTTTTCACTTTCCCCAGGGGAATCTGCCTCATCTTGTCCCTCATGGTTTAGCTGGAGCCTTGTTTTATGCTTATCTGGTCTATAATGTGGTTGTGTGGCACAGCAGCGTCGCTGGGTGCACACCTGGTGGGGTCGGGACTGCCACAGTGTTTGAGAGCATAGACCAGCATTTCACAGCAACAACGGGAGCTCATCAACACCACTTTGGCTAAAATAATTCAGCCTCCCAGGGCAAGGTTGCCCAGATCAGTGCTGCTGGATTTTATGGGAACTGATGTGTTCTAATATAGAAAAAAAAAGTCAGAAAAATATATGCGATGATACTAAGGCCAGAAGGATGTAGCTCAATCCAAGGTGAAACCTGGAGGAAGGAAATACGGTACTGGTGGAATACGAAAAGTGATTTAAAATTCTTGCAAACAAAGATACCTTTTGTGACCATGGCCCTTCCTTCTGCTATATCAGCACTCTGGCAGTAACAGCTTGGGAGTCTGAAATCAGTTTCTAAACCCTTGACCTCTTAGTGTGAAAAAGCAGCAGCAGGAGGAGGTGGATTTGCTGGGGATAAAGCTCTTATCCACAAACTGTTTATCGTTTAATATCAATCTAGGGACAAAGATAGCCATAAATCCATGGGAAGCACCTATATTCTGTGTCCATTCTAATTCCAAATGGGATGTGTGCCAGGCAAGTGGACCATGGTGTGGCTGGGCTCTTACTCTGTGAAGTGTGCCAGAAAATTGGGTAAATTACAATTAGACAAAAATTAGATTATTAGGTACTGCTACATTTGTGTTTATCTGGACCAATATGTCTCCTCCTTAAATCTAAAATATTTCATTAATTGTTTGAAATTAGTTTCTGTTCTCAAAATTTGTACAAAAAAGGCAAAGCACAAAGTGAAATTAAGTGTTTTGATAGATGTGATTTTTCCTGCCTTTATCCCTACTTTCCCTGCTTGCCTGATGTCTTATTTACCAATACAGTTAGGACAGACTTTCTTTCTCAGTTTGAAAGGGTAGAGACAGGATGGAGAACTGGCAGGTTCAACAGGATTGAGATGACTTTTCTGACCAGTGCTGAATAATTGCTTGCTTATGTGTGTTTACCCTCGTCTGTGTGACATCCTGAAACGTGTCCCAAGACAGGCATCTGGTTCATTTTTTCTGTGGGCTGCCCACAGAAACCGTTCTGGGGGATGCAAACTCAGGTCTGATCATCTTCTCAAAAATCCTTATCCCCCCCTTTCTTGAGGATCAATAGCTAATGGCACAATATCCACCTCTAGCCTCCAAAGGCCGTTCTTTCACCTGGGAGACCTGTGTATCTCTGCTTCTGGTAGGTTTTCTAGTAGTATTAGCTGCTGTATAGTTCTGAGTCCTGTAACAAGAAAGCTGGAGTACTGGTCAGTGTCGTGGCTGTGTGCCTGTACTCGATGGGAAGTTGTGTGCCAGAGAGCAGGGACTTTGCACTCCTGGCTAGGAGGTGGTGTGCCTGTTCCCTGTCAAAGAGCTGCTCTTATAGTGCCCTGTCCCTGAAAAGCTGCCCTAAATTGTGGACGAGGACAAGCTGGCCACCTGAGGAGAGTTCATGGCTTCCTCCTGCTGCTGCCAGTCACCTCCAGTGACAAAAGCTCTCCAGCCCTTCCATGACACTGCAGCAGCACAGTCACCTGCCAGCTCGTCTGACCTGTGCTGCACTCCTCTAATGGCATTTCACCCACCTGCTAAGCCCTGCTACCAAATATGCCCCTTTGCCAAATATGCTATGGGAACTGCCATCTGCCTAGGGCTCTATCTAGCTTTCCATGGGGCCTGCAGGCTTTGGTCTCACTTTGGCTTCTCCAAGCAGCAGCAGGGGTTCTTCAACCTTAGATTGCCCCAGATGTTGTTCTTTCTTGTCCCAGACTTACCCCTTCCCTCCAGGACTTCACATGGCCCCAAACATCTGGAGCATCTGGCATACCCCTGTCAGCAAGAGTGGACAGTCCTGGGCTCTCCAGGGTGAGCGTGTCCCTGACTTCTCTCTGCTTAGGAAGCGTGGGGCTGGGCTGCCGAATGGCTCCTCGTCTGCCATACAAGCAGCATCTCCCCCTCCCCACCCCCAGACAGACCCAGATGCCAGGGTCGGCAAGCGAGGGCACCACGAGGGGACCTGCCAGCTCTGCCACTGCAGCTGCTCCCTCTGTTGCTGGCAGCTGGGCTTGAATATTCATGGCAACAAAAGATTAGCACTGTGTGTGCTTGGCACTGGAGGCAGATAAACTTTCTTGAGGTGCCGGTGGCTCTGTTCTCATCCCATTCAAAGAGCTCGCTCCCTCTCCCCCGCTCCACTTGTCTGCTTCATCGACCAGCTGATTCTCTGGCTGCATCAATGGCCTCTGTCGGGAGAGGGAGGCGAGCAGCTTGATTAAGCATTCAGCAAAGTGGTTCGGAGTCCAGACAAACTAGCGCCGATCTTGCCAACACTTGCACTCAGTTGGCACCGAGGAAAGCCAGGAAAAAAGCTCATTTATAAATGGGCAAAATTTTGCAAGGCATCAGAGTGGACTTATGAGCTGCTACCCCCTGCTTAAGTGATGTAGACATTTAAGACAATCATTCCCTCTGATGTCCACTGAGATTTAGGGGTTTGAGTGTCCAAAGAACATTCAAGAAGGAGACCTAGACCTTTCAGTTACTGAGAAACTTTTCAGTTTCACCTCACACCATCACTGGTGGGTTTAAAATACTGCCTGCCACATCTCCCTCCCTGCTTTGAGCTGGCTTGGAAAACAACAAAACCCAACAAATTAAGGATTGTTACAAAATTATTGATGCTGGTCAGAAGTGGAAAAGGAGAACTCTGTTGCTCTCCTACTTTTGCCATTAGGTTATTATTTGTGAAGGGGGCCTGGAGTGGTGACAAGTTTGCAATGCCGGTGAAGTTGACAGCACAGGATGGCTGGCAGCTTTGAAAACTGCCTCAGATGAAGGGATGACCAGCCTGGGCAGACAGAAAATGTGAGCTGGGAGTGTGACATGAAGTGCTCTTGTGACAATCCGGGAGACACCCTTATTTACCCCTACATTTGAACCACTCTTTGTCCCTTTCTCAGCATAAATTTTCAGTCCTCCATGGGCTGGCCAGCCTGGGCCACACCTAGCCCAGAGCCAGGTCAGTTGCTCAGGCTTGGAAGGGAAACCTCTAAGGGTAACAGGCAAACAGTGGCTGGAGGTTACAAATGACCAAGCAAGACCAACAGTGTGATAGTGGTAGCTTTTCAAAAGCATTCAGAAGTAGGCAGCAGTGGCTGGGCTATTGGGCTATTGCGCTGTCTTGCTCTCTCACCCAGTACATCTTCCTTTTTCCACCCAGGCAAGACTGGTGGCAGCTGGTGGCAGAGTTAGAAGCGTGACCAGCTGAACCACTTTGGTGTCCCTGCTCAGGCTGTGGTGCTGCAGCTTTCCCTTGGGAATCATGTTGCTCTCCCCGTGTGCGTGCTGGAAGTCGAGGACCCCAACCCAGGCTTCTCATCTTCCCCCAGGACTTCACATTAAAATTAGACTGGATGATGTCTAGGTAAGTGCTTTGTCAGAGCTAGTCTTTGGTAGACAGAGCGAACTTATCCCCCAAAATTTAAGAGGAGTGGAGAGAAAGCAAATAGTGTGAGCTGTTCCTGCTCTCTGCTTTAGGGCGAGATGAACCATACGTTAGAAGTACCTCCATGTTTTCGGTTGTTAGAAGGGAGTGTAGACAACTAAGTCAAACGTAGGTATCTATGGTGTAGATAGATAAAGTGGCTGAACTGATCTCCAGAGCAGCCAGGGGATAGCAGCACCCCAAGGAACATCAACATCTCCCAAACTGTCTGAAGCCAGAGGGTGGAACCATGTTCATGCTTTGAGAACCATGGGCTTGGCACCACATAACACGGCCTCGTGCGGACAGTGGGGAGAGGAGTTTTCTAGATCTTCCCCAGGACATCATATAATGAGGCTTTGGGGGCCCAGCAGTAAACAAGTGCCACAAAAGGCTACCTGATGAGGTCTGCTCAAAGTAGCCAAATAATTATCTTGCTTTGGCAAACCACATAGATCTCAAGTCAGGGTAATATTAATAGTTTAGTATTTGCTGCTGTGTGGAAAATGGGAATAATTTTGAGTTTTCAATAATTTGCTAGGAAATTAACTTCTGATGCCAAAAGCAAGGCTGCTGCATTGCTAACCATTCTCCAAGGATGGCAGTGGGAGAAGAAAAGAGCTTAGGGGCATGGCCACCTGCTCCGTCTCCATCTGACGCTGCCATAGTCACAGTCTGCCCAGATTTGGCTTGACAGGTCTCTCGTGAGGACAGTTGAAACAACCTCATTAGAAGAGTTCAGAAATGAAAAGTAAAATTTGCTTCTGCCAGTTTCATGAGTCTATTGGGAAACAGGATCCTGGCTGTACGTGAAGTCCCGTTGTAAGGCCATTGCTGTCTAGGAGTCCATGATCTTTATCAGTGATCTGGATGAGGGGATTGAGTGCACCCTCAGTAAGTTTGCAGAGGACACCAAGTTGGGTAGGAGTGTTGATCTGCTTGAGGGTAGGAAGGCTCTACAGAGGGATGTGGACTGGCTGGGTCAGTGGGCCGAGGCCAATGGTATGAAGTTCAACAAGGCCAAGTGCTGGATCCTGCACTTGGCTCACACCAACCCCATGCAGCGATACAAGCTTGGGGAAGGAGGAGTGGCTGGAGCTGCCTGTCGGAAGAGGACCTGGGGGTGTTGGTTGACAGCCAGCTGAATATGAGCCAGCAGTGAGCCCAGGTGGCCAAGAAGGGCAATAGAATCCTGGCTTGTATCAGAAATAGCAGGGCTAGCAGGACTAGGGAAGTGATCATCCCCCTGTACTTAGCACTGGTGAGGCCCCACCTTGAATACTGTGTTCATTTTGGGGCTTCTCACTACAAGAAAGACATTGAGGTTCTGGACCCCGTCCAAAGAAGAAGCTGGTAAAGGGTCAAGAGCATGAGTCTTATGAGGAGCAGCTGAGGGAACTGGAATGTAGGATTGTTTAGTCTGGAGAAGAGGA
Source organism: Calidris pugnax (assembly GCF_001431845.1). NCBI lineage: Eukaryota > Metazoa > Chordata > Aves > Charadriiformes > Scolopacidae > Calidris > Calidris pugnax. The sequence continues at coordinate 3,863,860 of NW_015090921.1, forward strand.
GGCTGAGGGTAGAACTTGTCGCTCTCTACAACTACCTGAAAGGAGGTTATAGCGAGGTGGGGGTCGGTCTTTTCTCCCAAGTAACAAGTGGTAGGACAAAAGGAAATGGCCTCAAGTTGTGAGAGGAGAGGTTTAGATTGAATATTAGGAGAAATTTCTTCACCAAAAGAGTTGTTGAGCATCAGAACAGGCTGCCCAGGGAAGTGGTTGAGTCACCATCCGTGGAGGTATTTAAAAGATGGGTAGCTGGGGTGCTGAGGGACATGGGTTAGTGGTGGACTTGGCAGTGCTAGGTTAACGGTTGGACTTGTTGATCTTAAAGGTCTTTTATAGCAGAAATGATTCTAGGTTTCTAAGTCATTTTTTGGCCTATATCCTTAGTTGGACAGGTCTGTTCAAAGCTAATGTTTTCCTCTCATGCCCTCACAAATGAATTCCTGGTAATGATGATCACCTCTTGGGCTATTAAGTGGCTGCGATGGGCTGGGAGGCCAAATCGGGCTTCTCAGCTACATATTGCACTCTTGCTTTGAGAATTCACTTGAGGAGATGTAACACAGCATTGTGCCGGTTCATTCTCTCTTCAATATTCTTTTTTTCTCTCAAGCCCCAGTTAGGATCTCAAGAGTTTTCCTTCAGCAGATTGTCATTTCCTTCTCCTTTCGGTGCTTTCAGCAGAGCTCTCTGTTCTCCATTTGAAGTCAAGGGAGTGTTTACCACCCTGTGCATTAGCTGGCGCCTTCCCTGGCCCATGTGGCCACACAGCACAGCATTTGTCACTGTCATATTCTGGGTCACAGAAATGCTGCTCACCTTCTCATCCATGCTGTGTGTCACGAGCAGCTCTGGCTCCTTCATTCCCCTCACGGAGGGAAAGGAAAGCCATCACTCAGCATAACAATTTTTATCAGATCCAGCCACATGGAAGCACAAGCTGGAGTTTAACACTTTCTCACGCACACACAGAGCAGACTGCCACTTCTTCAGGTCTTTCAACCTCTCTTGAGCTGTCTCTCTCTTTGAGGTCGTTGTATTGATGTGCTTTGACAACACTGCCTCTTCTGATACCAAAGCCATGAGCGTGCCCAACCTGTTCATTGCAGGATCTCAGGTGACAGATAAACTGTGTCATCTGGTTGTGCCCTGCAGGTTATTCGCTGCCAGTTTCATTGGGAGAACAGAAATAAGAAAGCACCTTCTCCATGTCAGCCCTGGGACACTGCAGCCTTTGCCCAAAGAGCAGCCCCTGGGACACCCCTGCCTCTTTCCTAGACATAACCACAACAGCAAGCGTGTGATTCATGTGGAGAGCAAAGCCAGCTCAGCCTGACTCATCTTGCATAAACAATCAGCCCAGGATATTAGGCCTTCACCTGCTGTTCTTATTTTAGATAAAAAACCCAACCAAATAGCTGAGAAATCCTTTCCTAATATAGACTGTGTGTCTGGGAAGGGCTTTAAATTATTCATCAGCATGAGAAGTGTCTATATACCCAGGTGCAACCCCTCATCTTAAAGCGTGAAGTATATCTGTTGGCTTCAGAGAAATGGGCACAGGACAGAGCTGAGATTCGGGACTCCCTGCTCTGAACTTTACTCTGGGAGGCTCTTTCCTAAGAGCAATCCCTCCTGCTGGTCACTTCACTGCCACTTACAATCCAGATGCTCCAGGATATCAATGCTTAATAAGCTATTGCAATCAGTCTTGGAGGCTCAGCCCAAGGTGTCCCTAGAGATACTACCTACTTCTCACTAAATTTAGCATCTGGAGTTTGACCCAGGGAGCTCATGCTGTTGGTCAGGGTGACTTCTCCTGGCTAAAAGTTGCACTGGCAGCTACAACCAGCGCTCCTACCCCATTGCTGGCAGCTGGCTGGGCTGCCACCGGAGAAGTACCAGCATATCCTCATCACACAAGGATATCTGGGCATGTTTAGTTTGGAGAAGAGGAGGCTGAGGGGAGACCTCATTGCCCTCTACAACTACCTGAAAGGAGGTTGTAGAGAGGCAGGTGTTGGCCTCTTCTCCCAAAGGACGAACGACAAGACCAGAGGAAATGGTCTGAAGTTGCGGCAAGGGAGATTTAGATTAGATATTAGGAAGAATTACTTTACTGAGAGAGTGGTCAGGCACTGGAACAGCCTGCCCAGGGAGGTGGTGGCGTCACCATCCCTGGAGGTATTTAAGAAACTTATAGACATGGCTCTTCAGGGCATACTCTAGTGCCCAAGGTTATTGGTTTATGGTGAGGTGTTGAGTGTGGGGTTTAGTTGGTGGGTGCGGTGTTTTTGGTGGGCGTTTGGTGTGGTGTGTTTTGTTTTTTGGTGGTTTGTTTGTTGTTTTTTGTTTGTTTGTTTGTTTGTTTTATGGTTTTTTTGTTTTTGTGGTTGGACTCGATGATCTCAGAGGTCCCTTCCAACCACTAAGATTCTGTGATCTGTACCTCAGGTCAGACACGGCAGCAATCTTTATCCAGCACCAGAGTAGAACTCAGTAAGAATGGTTTATTGACACAATTTTATTTCTAAAAGCTTCTCTTTTCGTACAACTTCTATGTGAAAATGCACAAGTGCAGACATAAGGAGACACTGGAAATTAAGGAGGATCTGGGAAACACACTAGATCCCTAGGCGTCTTCTTGGGGGGATTTAAAAGAGCTTTTTAAAGGACTTTTAAAAAAGGCAACCTGGAAGTGTTCGTTTTGTAGAAATCGCAGAGACAGAGATTAATTTGGAACCTGCAAACTAAACAAATTTATCTAATGAATTTTCCGAGAAAGTGCACCACCTCAGTCAGCAGAGGAGAGACTGCTTAGTCTGTAGAAATGGCCCGGGTTGTAAAAAACAAACAAACATAAAATCCCCTTGCAGTTTGCATGCAGATTGCAGAGATAAGGCGCTCTGAGAGTACAACAGGAAGCTCTGAGCTGGCAGCAAACCTTCTCCTATAAGGAATCTTGGAAGAGCTTTAAAGAGGCAGAGTGTTGGGACAGGGAGGGGAAGTGAGTAACAAACAGGAACAAAACTGCACAAAAACTGCACAAAAACAACTGCCTTCTGCAGCCCGTGACGCCGGCTTTTCTCATGCAGCGCAGGGAGGCGAGGATGCTTCATTCTTAAACTTTCACCTTTGACGACAGCAGCCCAAGCGACCATGTTACGTAGCAAACTGCTGGGTTTTACAGCAATTCTCTCCTATTATCCTTCCTGTTTCTTTTCCGTGAATCAAATATTATCTGTGAATTGATCGTACTGAGAAAGAGCTGATGGTTTTCCTACTAGATGCGTGTACACACATGTTTGCAGATTATGGGACTCTGTTTTCTTTGGGGTAAGCACAGAGCTTTTCTGGAGGTACTGGCAGGCACAAGTGCTTATGTCCCAGCAGGACAGAGACCCCAAGGGACATGTATTAAATGTGCAGTCCAGAATTGTGATGTGAATGTAGGTGTTGTCTCTGTAATTGGAATATGATTGGTTGGGATGAAGGAAAAGTACTTGTTTGCCTGGTGAGGGTAGTAAATTGCGTGTGTGAGGAGGGATGGAAAGGAAAAAACCTGGGTATGCTGTGTAGTCACATGGATCAGCACTCATTAGCCACAGGTTTCTCATTTACTAATGGAAGGCCTTAATTAAAAGCATGACCACCCATTGGACTGAGGTGTTGCAGAGGGACACTTGGTTGGAGTTCTGGCCTGCGCTGCTCTTTGTAGACAACGCTGTTTTGGTTGCAAAGCATGTCCTTTTGTAGGACTGTAGTCTCTGTAGCAGTGATTCTCACACACGACTCAGATTTCAGCTGGAGGATGCAATTTCTGCAGCACTGAGGAAATAATTTAGCTCCAAAAAATGAGTCTGTGTCTTTCACTAGAAATGATGGGAGAATGTCTTCCAGGCTGTCAGCTTGGTTATACAGCTAGTTACTCATGGTCTGAAGGCAGGAGGGAACTATAGTGAACAGCAGGTAAGATAAGGATATTAAACAAAGAATGGGCAGTTCCTTCTTCTTTGTGTCCTCCCATAAAGTGCTTTGCTACTGGCGTTTCTCTTGCCTTTAGCAGAGAGGATAAATGACACCATTCTGCACAGCCACCAACTGCTGATTCAAGGGCTTGACAATCAGGCTTATGACTCCCAGCTGCCTGCCCTGCTCCTGTGCCAGAAGTTACCATCCCCACACCATTAGACATACCTGCTTCTGCACTGGGAGACGTCACATCTTAGTTTAACCCATTCACAGACAGCCAAGGGGGCTGGAGAGGAGTTATGGCGCCGTGTTAATCACCAGGGTCTGCAGTGGAGGAACCAGAGAACGGGACATGGACAGCTAAAGCTTCCCTTGGCTGTAACTCCATGCCATGTGCCAGGCCCCATCATAAAACCTATGTTTATTCCTGAAGCTGGAGCTTAAGGGGAGGAAAATCCAGATGTAGCTAGTCTTTCCTGGCTTTCTAATGGCAACAGTAATGATTAAGCCTGAAAGAATGTCTAAAAATATATAGAAGTAATGAGTTTACATGGTGCGGTTAGTGCTGTCCATGCTTCTGGTTGAAAATAGGAAAAAAACCAACCCAGGTGTTACTGTCTGTTTCATCCTGTATCAGTTTTAAGCAGCTTGACACGAAGGCTCTCAGGATTGAAGCTGTGGAGTGCAGACAGCAGAGCATGCAGAGGTAAACATGGGCATCCAATCAATAGAAACCCCCTGATTTGTCCAGGCTAAGACTTTTTAAAAATACTTACCCAAATTACCTGACTTTTTCCAGTGAAAGAAACCAATGATTTTACCTTATGGTTTCTCTTGTGGCCAGTATAAATCAGTGTCTTTCACTGACTGCATGAAGGGGCAGTATTTTGTGCCAGCCAGTTGCTTGGGTTTGCAGGGTTGTTGGTGCGGGGTCATGGATTGTCATCTTCTTAGCACTGATGAATGTTCTGTAGCCACAGGAGCATTTCTGAGTTAACTGAGTGACTAAAGACTGAATGAATGGAAGCAGTTTGGGTCAAATGAATGCTTCGTTAGTATCTCAGAGGAGAGCCTGTCATTTTAGGACTTCAGAGGAGCAGAATATGGGATGTCTGTGTATACCGCTCGGCAAACTGTCAGCACAGCACACTAAAAAATTCATAAGAGCTTCCCTTAAATGAACCATTAGGAGGCCAAGTGATTAATAGGTTGATCTGTCGAAACTGTTAGTTTCCTAAAAGCATGACTGAGTGGACTCATTGCTTACGGTACAAGGAGCTGTTATTAACATTCCAATAGCTGTTTTTCGTTAAAGACATCTGTGACTTAGAACTGTGAAAGCCTGTTTGGTTTTGCATTTGTGTCTTAAATAAACGAAACACTGCATTTGTATACCCAGCACATGTTTCCTCTAAGGGCTTTGCTTTCAAAGCAGTCAAAGCAAAATACATTGCCTTGTGGCAAAGGCAGCTGATGGGGTACCACTTTGCAGCTCCTGGGCTTTCATCTCCTGTGAGGACAATGTGACCTGGGGAGACTTTGGGTTCCTTCATGCGACGTTCCTTTTCCATGCCAGGATGCTACTCTGCTTTTACACAACATGTGGACCCCAGGCATTTGGGAACTTGCATTTTGGCAGCCATATTTCTAATGTACAAGTACTGCAGAAGAATTTCTCCCTCCCCACCCACAGTGCCACATATGTGCTTCATGTTTGTACCTCTTTCTCCAGCTGTTGGCGAAAGCAAATCAGAACTGTAATTACCAGTAAATTCTGCATCAACAAAAGAACTGATTTTTTGAAAGTGTCAGCAGCCAAGGAAAGATTATGAAATAACAAATGGGGCAAGGAAGCAGGATAGTGCAGTGGTTAAAGACTTATTTACCCTGAGCAGCCTCAGTTCAACAAACTGGTGAGTCACCTGGACTTGGGTCTACAACCGGAATCGGGCCCTTAAGGCTGAATTGTGTGCTATTGAAACCCCGCTCAGCTGATGTGGTGGCCATGTCACTGATGTTCTGTGGGCGCTGTGCATTCTGATGTGTTTGTAAAATATGCAGTTTTCATCCAAGGAGCAGAAACTCCTTGTTTCAGAGCCTGAAACCATCCATCTCTCTTTCCACCCAAGAACACTAACCACTGGACTGCAGCCAAGGCCTCCTATGGCCTGCTGTCTCTGGTGCTTAGTGATTCCATCAGCAGGACCAGCTGCAGGAGGTTCTCTTTCCTGAACGTGCATCCCTCAGGCAAATGCCCCACCTCTGGTATAATAGAGTTTGGAGAGGAAAAGCGCTCTTAAACTGGTAGGCTGAAGCTGTTCTGCTTGTGGGACCAGCCAGGGACGGTGAGGAATAGCAGCATCACACAATAATTCATGTCCTTCTTCAGAGGAATGGGCCTTGGAAGGCTTTGGCTGCTGAACCCCCTTCTCCCAGGAATCTGCCAATCTTAGGCTGGAGATACGTGCGACAGAGCAAGAAACAACCCAAAACAGTGGTAACACAACCTGGAGCTCTACCAAAGAGGGAGGCCTCAGGACTTCACGCTGGCTCACAAGAGCTGGGAGATCCTCATAGAGGTCTTTGGATGGGAAAGCTGCCTCCCACTCGGGCTGAAGGAGCGAAATTCATTTAGTGTTGCCCACAGAGGAGTCCTCACAGCCTGGTTCCGAGTGGGGATAAGTCTGAGAGCTTTAGGAGACCTCTTTGTGGTTGAGAAAGGACTGGCACTTTACAAGAAATTGTGTCACCCTCCCCTGTGTTCAGGGAAACTCTTGTGTAGGGGAGGAGGTTGGGACCCTCCAGGCTTTGTTATATCAGGGCCTCTATGTACACACACTGAGAGTATACAAACTGCACAGAAGAATGTTGATACATCACTCAGGTCAAAAGGGAAAGAGCAGTAGCAAACAGAATAAATTTCTTGCAATGCTGGGGCAGGGCATGGATGGGAAGCTGTTCTCCTGGTATGGGAAGATGTTTTTACTGAAATAAATGAGACTGCCTTGGATTTTCAGTTACCAGCAAACTGGAGGATTTCTTCAGCAGATGGGATGTCTCACTTCATACTCATTTTTGTTACGTCAATATTCAGACCCCACTTAGCGCTTGTTTGGTGAATCATGTTTGTAAACTGTACGGTGCAGCTATTCAAATATTGGGCAAGGACCCGGTAGTTTCTGTATGCTGGGAGCCTGGAAGCTATTAAAACAATCAGGAATGTTCAAGAAGAGACTATTTTATAACCTGCAAATCCACTAATATCTTCCAGGTTCATCTGCTGTCATTCCTGCTTCCTCGGGGACAGCCTTAGATCGCGGAGTAAGATGTTCCCAGTGCCCAGCACAGACTGGGAGGTACCACGCGTGCGAGCTAGAAGATGCTGCAGCGTGTTTTTACGCTGTCACTCTGAGTCAGGAGATGTCTATGCAGCTTACTCCAAACACATATGAGCTGTCTCCTTCTGTGCTTTCAGCTGAAAACTGTGTTGATGTGATGAGCGTGACATCAGGGCTGCCTGAGAGGAGGAGAGCCGTAGCTCAGGTTTGGCAATCCCCTTCCACGCTCATGGCTGCACTAGCAGGATTCCCGCTCTGAGCAACCACAGCAGGGGGTGAATAAAGAGGTTCTGCGGCTGCTCACAGAAGACCACGTCATGATGCTCTCATCCAACATCCTTCCCATGGAACAGCTCTGGCCCACAGGCTAGTTATGAAGCACGCACTCCACAAACTCAGCAGCCACTGTTTAAAGTACAAGGGCCCGATTCTTTTCTTAGTCAGAGCAGATGGAGGAGCAAACCTACCAGTGGAGGACTGAATGTAAACGGAGCTGGCAGTGCTTTCCTGAGTCGGCAGACAGCTTGAAACAATGGCTGTGAGAGCGCGTCCTGCCTTCATTCATCGCACTAGGGGACTTGCCACCAAGTCCCACGGAAACAATGCGAACGGCCATATTCAGGGTTTCACTGCTGATTATTTTAGCAGACAGGATGGGGACAGGGTAGGAATGAGACCCATATGGGAAGTGGGAATTGCATGGTAGGAAGTAGGGAGACAACACAGAAAAAAATCAGGGAAGGGGGAAAGAAACAAAGACAGGAGGGGGTGAAAGAATAAACCCTCAAGGGCAGACATGATGGTGATAATAAGGTACTTGCTCTTTATCTCCGAGTGACACTGGACGCAGCATGGCAGGAACAGAGCTAACAGGATGAAGATAACCAGGCCATTTCTTCCTCATTGCATGTTTCACTTGCCTGCTGCGGTGGTATCATTTGGGAAGAATTGTTCTCTGGCTGGAGGCTGCAGACTGCCCTGGCGGCGTACCCCAGCCCACCAGCCATGAGAAAACAGCTTCTTTCAGCCAGGTTGACGCTGTGCACCCAGCATGGGCCAGGCCACCTGGGCTCTGCCAGAGACGGGCACTGCCAGAGGGGTTGTATTGGTTGTCAGTGTCTTGGGATGGGGCGAACCATCTCCTAGAGGTATCTGTCCTTCTCCACCCTTCTGCGGGGAGCCAGACTCCCAGCTGTACTCAGGGGAGGTGAATCCCACCCCAAGGACAGGTAGGAAGGAGTGCGTGTGCTCCGTGGTGGCTGTGCCTGTGCTCCTCAGTGGTGTGGCAGAGTCCCTGCTCTGCTAAACAGAGTGGTGGTGAGCCACCTTCCTCCCAGGTGTCAGATGCTTAGGACAGGGAGTAGGTCTGTGTGTCTTTCTGTGAATTACAGCGCTGGGAAAGCCACAAGGCACATCTGCACTAGTAAATTAGATGAACCCAGGGCTTTTCTCTGACCCTGAGGCCAGCTGGCATTGAACCGCTTATGTTCATACTGTTGTGCTAATTCCTGTGCTGCCTGGAGCTGTGTGCTGGCCAGCTCAGGACAAAACTGTGCAAGAGACACTTCTATTTAACAGGGTAGGTGATTGCTTTCCAGTGCCTGGCAATATTCAGCTTCCTAGTATAGAGGAGCCTAGATCCAACATTACCCCCGACACATCACTGTCTTACAGGGGTCTCGTAGGTACTGCCCTGCTCCACCATTCCCAAAGCACCTCTGGCTGCTGCCACAGCTACTGACCCTGGAGCAAAGGAAAGAGCGAAAACATCTCTGCACAGCCTCAGTTGATTCAACAGTGGTTCTTCATCGGCCTCTCGGTTGTGTCTCATGAGCTCTGAAGGCAATAGAGATCGCTGGGCTCTGCAGGGCGAGTGACTCCGGTTGTTCCTGTCAGGAGAAAGAAAGGAGAACTTTGGGTTTGTGTCAGAAGCAGTGGGATTGACAGCCGCCTGCTATCGCACAATGGGGCAGCGTCCTTGGCACCGTGAGCAGGCAGGATGTTTACTACCGGAGATTCACACAAACTATCAGAAAGGGTTGTGATAAGTGGATCTGATACATTTTACAACCCTTGAGGGCCTTTTCCTAATTTGCCATGTGACTTATCAACCTGTTATTGTCCTCTAGTGCTTTCCACATATTGATGGCACTGACCTTGAAAAGCCCATGGCCTAATATGTTGAATGATACTATTGTGTGTGGAAAGACAACAGAATTCTAGGTCAGAGACTGGACAGGGACATGTGAATGTGGAGGCTGGAGAGTATTTCCAAGTACCCATTTGTGCAAGCCAAGTTCTCAGAGGGAGTCATGAAGCGATACCCACACCTTGGCACTGCTGTCACTGCAAGGCAAGAAAAACAACCGATTTACCTTCTCTTCTGAGCCACACAAGGCTGAGCTGCTGCCGCCGAATCCTGTAGAGCAACACAAGATGAATCTAGCTCAGTCACACTGGGCTGGAGAGCAGGCTTCCAAGACATCCAGTTTATGCACCCTTCAAATTAAGGCTAAATATGGACTGGATTCATCAAATGGAGAAGTACAAGGCAGAGGGGAATTCCCTCGGGGCTCCTGCAACTAGAAAAATCTCCTTCTGAACCGAGGAACCAGTAGCCGGTTTATATTGCCTAGGCACGGGGGATTTGGAACCTGAGATTCTTAACAGATCAAGAAGTAAAAGATTCAGCTCTGGTCTTTGATCCAAACAAAATGCAAAGTAAACCCTGCCCCAGTCACAGTCTGAGACAAGCTCAGCTCCACCACAGCTGCACAAACCCATTTTCTCCTTATTAGGGATCTCCAGGCTGATCCCTGAGAGTATTCCTGTCTGCTATCAAGTACAGAGCAAGAGGCAGGGAAGAACATCTGGTTTTCTTGCTCCTTGGTTGAAGGTTTGCTGAAAAAGAAACCCGCTAATGATACGCAAGAGGTGGTAAATGAATGTTAGTGTGGAGACTGACTGGGGAGCAAACGTTGAGTAGGAAGATGCGCTCTCCTCTGCAGAAAACAGGGCAGTAGCTGGAGCAGCCTGGCTTTAGCAAGCCCCTCCTGCACAGGGAGAAGGAGGTGGGTGAAGCTTCCCTGTGTGGAGAGGTCTTTGGGAGAGCAGGTGGCATAAACCAGGTTAAAGAGTCACTGGTCTCCTCTCAGCAAGAGACACCTGAGAGAAGCAGCAGTTTGTTCCTGCTCGGGAAGCTGGCAGGAGGCCATAGCATCCGAGGAGCTTCTGGGGGGACAATACCTGTGTTGGGTACGTGGCTCTTACCACACACTGCCGTGAAAGCCAGGGTCCTGCCACAGGTCCTGTGGGACCGGGGAAGGCCTCTGCCAGCCAAATGCAACCCTTGCCCCCAGCCTGGGGCTCTCGTGACAGAGACCTTAGGTCTCCTCACCCACACCAAGGCAGCAGCTAGGAGTGGGGCAGGACCTGCGATGGATTTAAGGCCGCTCAAACGTGGTGACAGCCTAACTAAGCTGCAAGGCACTGTGCCAGAGCTAATGCTTCTTGGTCCAGCCAGGGGGTTGTGGCCTCAGGCTCCTGCAGGCACAGGAGAGGAATCTGCCTGTGCTTCTCCAAGGGGTTTTATCGTGTTTCCAGTGACTGGTGCATTGCCAGAGTGTTCTGCTTTTGGTGGTCTCAGGCAGGAGACCTCTTGCAGGTGTCCCTGAGACCATGCCGTCTCCCTTCTGAAGTTGATCCGAAGCCTTGTCTTCATCATCACAAGTTATAATCCACCTTCCTTTTCTTTGCTCTGCCCTGGCCATCTATAGCCAGGTCTGGACTGGCTTTACCCGCTGTGAAGCAACTCCTGAGATTTCCAAAGGGTTTTCAACGTGGGCAGGAATTTCATCATGGTTTGTCAAAAAGCGCTTCAGCTATGACTAGAAATCACGGAATCATGGAATTGTTGGAGTTGGAAGGGACCTTCTAGAGATCATCTGGTCCAACTCCCCTGCCAAAGCAGGGCTGCCCAGAGCACATCACTCAGGACGGCATCCAGGTGGGGCTTGAAGATCTCCAGAGAAGGGGACTCCACACCCTCCCTGGGCAGCCTCTTCCAGGGCTCTGCCACCCTCACCCCAAAGAAGTTCTTCCTCAGATTGGAGTGGAACTTCCCATGTTCCAGCTTGTGCCCGTTGCCCCTCGTCCTGTCACTGGGAACCACTGAAAAGAGTCTGGCTCCATCCTCCTTCAACCCACCCTATAGATCCTTGTCAGCATTAATAAGGTCTCCCCTCAGCCTTCTCTTCTCCAGGCTAAAGAGCCCCAGCTCTCTCAGCCTTTCCTAAGGCTGACTCCTGACTCCTTTTGAGAAAACAACGGAAAACACTGTCCTAATTTTTAGATACCCATATAAATTTAGGCTGGAAGACGTCTCTTGAAATTTTCTTTTCTCGGTGGCGATGCCGTTCACTGGTGAGCCAGAAGACCCCTCCAGCCCCACAGGTGAGGGCATCTTGATGCTTGCGAGCTCGGAGGAGGAAGGAGGACAGGAGCAGCCCTGGGATGGGGTGTCCCGGAGGCAGCCCCGGCTCCGGCGGCGGTGGCCCGGAGGCGGCCGGGTGGCCACTAGGTGGGTACCGAGGGCCGGCGGCGGAGCTCGGGGCGGGAGCGATGCCCCTGCCCCGCTGCCCCAGCATCTTCTCCGGGGGCAGGAGGAGCCGCCCGGGCTGCCCCTTCTCCCCAGAGCCGCTGCGGGCTGCCAGGGGGCAGCATCTCTTGTGTGCCGCGGTTGCGGGGGGGCTTTGCGGGGCCGCAGCCCGCACCCCAGCCCCCGGCGGGGAAGCGGTGCCTGGGGGTGTTTCTCCAGGCGGTGGGTCCTTGGGGGTGTTTCTCGGGGCTGTGGGTGCAGCCGGAGGCACCAGATGTCCTGGTGGTGAGGAAGCAGGAGACCAAAGGCAGCTGAGCGATGCCATTAGCCTTCATTTCCTCAGGAAACGGTGGGAACCTGCGAGCAGCCCGCAGCCAAAACCTTCTCTTCAGATTTAAACCTTTCCCTAGGAAATAGAGCCCGGGATTCCCTGGCACCTCCTTAGGGAGCATGTTTCTGGGACTAATATAGGCCGCCGGTGGATGGGAGTGCTGCTCCGTGCCAGCCTGGCAGAGAGGCCGCTTCCCTGAGAGCCCAGCTCCCTGCAGGATGCAAGGCCCTCGGACCAGGGCAGGACTCTGCTCCTCTCTGCTTCCCCTCTCTGCTTTTTGCACTGCTGTGAGCTCGGCAGCTGCAGGATGGTTCCCCTCGGCATTTGCAAGAGGATGAAAAACACCTGAGAGGAGTAGGTTTGTCTGGAAGTCCCCAGCTGCTGAGGGGGAGACGACCCTCTTCCTTCCCGCCTGACAAACAATCCTCTGGGCACTTCTGGCTGGGCTGCTTGGAGAGCACAGAACAGGATCCCTCCCAAAATGAAAACGTATGGGATGTCATCAGAAACCAGTGTAGTCAGTGCTTTCCTGCAAAACTTTATCCGCTGAAATGCTCTTCTGCCAAAGAGATCAAAGCTGATAAAGCAGGAAGTTTTCAGTTTGGCAAAGGCAACTTTGCTGAAGCCATGTATAACCTGATACTCCAGATCTGCTCTGTGGACAGCACACGTATCCCATACAGCATCCAGATGCACACGCTTTGTGGGTGTTGGTGGAAGGCAAGTGAACCAGAACCCAGGCAGAACCCCCAAACATATCTTTCCGCAAGGTTTAGTCCCACCACATGTTCCTGAGCTTTCTTTATACGGAGACACGCTAATCCCATCTCTCTCAGGAGGCCACAAGCTTCCAGAAATCAATCTGAAGTAGCAATCCCCAAAGAGCAGGGTCTATTTTTACGGTGGTGATGCGGAGAAGGCGATGCTGCTTTTTCTGGCAACGCTGGAGAAATTCCTCTCGCCGGCATTGTCCACCTGCGCGCGACAATAATAGCTGATGACTCAGGGCGACGGGCTTTGCGACACTTCCATCTCTCTCACAGTTGAGTCACCGGCCGGGATGGGATGGGCCCAGCTGGGAAAGCAATGTTCAGGATGTGTCTCAAGTACCCAGCCAAAGCAGACAGGTCCTTTTCATACGCCTGGCTGTGGGACTGTAGGCAAATAAGGGTGGTTGATGCCAGACTAACCCCAGGGCCTCAGAAGGGCTGTGTTTCCTCCCTTGGTGCCTCATAAAGCTGCAGGGAAGTGCAGCAGCATCTTCTGGCTCCTTGAGGAGAAGGAGAGCTGGGGAGTGTAAACCAAGGAACGGGGTGCAGCCGCAAGGGTCCATGTCTCCTGGTCTCCTCCTGCCCTGTGGAGGGCAGTGGCACAGCACCTGCTGCACGAGCAGTGGATGGATGCATCCTCGTGCAAGGAAGGGTGATGGTGTTTCCCAACACCTTGGTCATCCCACTGCGTCCACCGGATCCGTGAATAGCTGTGATTAGAATAATGGCATTGGAGTGCTTGCGATTCATACTTACCTGAAATTCATTTTTTAGGAAAAGTCCCAGGGCAAATTTTTATTTGTTCGCTTCTCACACTCTTCCCTGTTCAGATGTTATTTTGGGGCAGCACTAAGGGTGTATACGTGTCCTAAGCGTGCATTTCTTTATCAGAATTCTGTTTTCTTTTTCTAACTTGAAAATTTTGAGATTCCTAATGTGTTATGAGGGTATTTTCTGCACTTCTCTCATACATTTTCCCTTTGCTCTTACATTGTGTAACTCCACTCTAACCTTGCTTTTTCATGTAGGAATTACATGGTGGACAAAATGCACTTCAGCATCACGTTATGCAAGAGTAACAATTCTTTCAAAGATGCCCTCTGTGAAGGAAAACAGGAATTCTTCTAAGCATGTAGAATCTGAGGACTCAAGTCTGCTTTTCCTTAGCCTGCCATAAGTCAGGAATGCCACCAATGAGTTTCATCTGGGTGGAGTTAGGGAGCAAGATGTGGCAGCTGAGCCAAGGGTGGCACGTATGAGCTGGGCCAGCACAGAGCCCCCTCTGCCTCACTCTGCAGAGTGAAAACCATCTCGATTTTTTAGATACAGGAAATGATGAGGAACCTCTTATGGTTCCTCAAGCAAATACGTGATTTTTCTGCCTTTTTTGTCCTTTGTTTATGTGATTACTCTTTTAAACAAATGGTTTCTATTCTGGTTTAATTTGCATTTTAGGCTGCATTTTGGGATTGTTTTTTATTTTGTTTGGATCTGACACAAAATGTCTGATTCCAAGTGCCCCCGAGGTTAACAACACGAGGCAGATCTCACTTTATCTGAATGGGTTGGGCTGAACTGAAATGTAAACTTTGGACAGGCCAGTTTACTTCCCAGATGTTTCTGTCCGTGGTTTTTCAGATGGTCCCACTTCCCAAAAGCAACTGGGGGACGGTCTCAGTGTGGCAATGTGGCCAGGAATTGCATATGAAAAGGCAGGAGCTGCCCTTCCAGCATTTTTTCTCAACCATAACCCGGTCTCCGCACAGTATCTATCCCAATTGCTCCTAACTAGCACACCGCAAGCAAGGATCAACTTTTTACTTATAGGATCAATGTGTTTATGTCTCTTTTCGTGGCTGTGGCAGCAGAGGCTGGCTGCCTACACTACGACATTTCCTATCTCCACACTGTCAAACAGCTTCTCGGGACAATCCAAGGGAAAAGCTCCTTTTTCCTCAGTTTCTCCCAGAATTTTCTTTGAACACATCTTGCATTGTCCTTCTGGCAGAGTTGTGCTTCAGCAACATGGGCCCCCAGGTAACGGTTAGAGGTAAGCTTTAGCATGTCTTTTCTAAGGCAAATTTCTTGTCTCTTTCTCCTTGCCCTGGCCCCAGGTGTGGGCAATCTTGCAGATGCTTGTGCCAGCTCAGCCCTCCATTCTCTTTCCAGGAGCAAATTACAGCCCAGGTCTCTGAGAGGGCAGGGGGACACACCACCACAGTTCTCAACAGCAGAGAAGATCGATTTTGGGAGAGAAGTTTTCCTGCCCCGTTACTACAGACAGAATAAAAGGTACACTTTAGATCACAAGCTTTTCAGTAGCCTCTTTTGCTGGAGTCATCTCTGCCTGAGAGAGGAGAGTCCTGACCAGGTGTCAGGACTGCTGAGAGTCTTTTCCAGCTCCATCACCAACCTGTGATGGGAATCTGGGCTGGTCTTTTTGTTCTGTGTCTCCCAAAATAAGGAGGGAAGGAGGCAATACTTCCCTTCCCCCAACTCCTGTCTCTCTTGTTTATTCACAGAGCAGAGAGACCAAGGGTTTTGGGTGTAGGAGACCAGGGCCAGCAGGGCACGTGGTGCCTCTGTAACACAATATTTTTATTGGAGGAGTCACAGAAGTCATTGCAAAACTGGGGCTCCTTTCCCAGTTCACTGGGCTAGGGAAATGGTTCTGTTACAGTGTAGGGAGCATTCTCCAGACCCTAGGAATATTCTTCCTTCCCACCCTGTTTCCTGTCCCACCTAGCTCCACTGAGCCCACCATGGTGCTGGTACAGGCTCTCTACAGTATATTGCACTTTCTTTCTGCTAGCTCCTCAGGGAAATCCTCCTGGCTGGGGACTAGGAGGTGGAGGGGAGGGTGGATGAGAAATTCACATCTTTTATCAACAGGGCAACTGAGAAACAATAGGAAATACAAATGACTTGTCCAGTTCCAGAAGGTTGCCACCTGCAGTCCCAAGCCCTGTCTCATGGTGGCCAGAATGACTGTGGCTGCAAGATGCATCCCCAAAACACTGTCCTGCCATGGCTCGGGAGCCTGGGAGCCACAAGGTCTCAGAGAGCAGGATCCTGGGACTGGCTCGTATGGAGGAGCTGGAAGGACCTCCACAAGTCCCATGGCTCTCCTACAAGATGAGGACAGGCTGCCTCAGCTGTGACAACAGAGTGGTCATGTCACCTTGTTTCAGACACGGTGTTTTCAGCCCAGCCTTGTGATCTGTCCCCAGCAAAGGAGTAGTGAGTGAACCACGTAAGGATGGGGGCTGGCCGGGACACAAAGGGCAGGTTCTCTTTCAAGCCCTGACTGTTTTTGCATGACTCGGATGAGGCCAAGCAGCTGTAAAACTTTGGCACTGCTTTTGCAGCCACTTTGCATCACAGGCGAGTCAGAGCTTAAGGCTTTGGCTGCAAAGGCAAAAGCCCTGCTATTGGGTGTGTTTTCATGCCTAAACCTTGCTTTCTCCAACTAAATAAAACATATCTTAAACTCAAATTTAGATTTTCTTATCTCAGAGCTCCAGTTTACCCACGTCACTCAGTGCCCTTCTTGCTCTTTGAGCCAAAGGCAAGGGAACAGAATTATCTGAAGGGGAGCTGCTTTAATATTTCCAGCCTGACCAGGAATAGGAAGTTGTCAGGAAGGACCAGACATCTTGCAAAGAGCTTGTGGTACTTCCAGCTTATTTTCAAAGCAGTGTGGTTTAGAGAAGTTGCCCTGGGCCTTTTGAACAATCAGCAAGCAAACTTGGTGGCTTTCCTTCGCCAAGCTGCAGCTTGGCAGGTCTCTGGGAAGGAGCGAGCAGGACTCTCGGGAGGATCAGGAAGGTCCAGGTGTCACCAGCAGAAGCAAAGGTCACGAAGCCAAAGCAAAGGTTGGGACGGAAGTGCATCTTAGAAAACTCAGCATAACATCAGCTGATTTCGTGATGATGAGCGCAAAGGTCACCAGCCCGATGGTCACCAGAAGATGTTTGTGCTGCCTTTCGGAGGATGACAGGGCTCCTGCCTTTCCCACTGCCAGTCATACCTGAGGCTAAAGTGCACCGGTGAGAGGCCGGCGGCAGAGGTACGATTTCCACTGGCCCAACCTCCTTACAGGAAACGAGTGTTTTTCCTTCAAATGATGAGGCCACAATTATTTTTTTTTCCCCTTCCTTTTTTACAGGAATGGTGTTAAAGTGCAGTCATCCTCTGCAAAGTGCTTCTGTGTAAATAGGTCTTTGCCCAATCTGGTCCCCGTGTGCATTCAGTCAGATCCGCTGATTTCAGGAGCCAAAACACAGTCAAACTGATTTCTGCTCCTCTGATCTGTGCACAAATAACCATGTGAAGGATGGGCGCTCTCTCTATTTTTTTTTCTTTTTTTTTTTTTCTTTTTTTTTTTTTCTTTTTTTTTTTTCCCCTGGGCATCGTCAACAGACTCAGGCATGACAGGAACTTGAGAGATGTCATCTAACAGGAGAACTGGCCAGCTCTGGCCTCCCTCAAGCCAGCTTGCTCAATCTCCTTAGGCGTGGGAATGGGTCGGACTCCGGCTGGATCCTGGCTGTTGCCGAGCCCTGGGAACGCTGTGATGTTTCTCTCCAAGCTGGTGGCCAGCACCCTTCCAATTGTCATCTCCTCAGAACGGGGAGCCAATTCAAAGCACGTGGAGTGAGAAGAGAAGAGGAAAGGGGATGTTTGTACTGGCGGCCTCAAGCCATAACGCAGGTGCCCAGTTATTCTGGGGTTATTCAGCCTGGAGAAGAGGAGGCTGAGGGGAGACCTTATTGCTCTCTACAGTTACCTGAAAGGAGGGTGTAGAGAGGTGGGGGTCGGTCTCTTCTCTCAAGTCACAGGCGACAGGACGAGAGGAAATGGCCTCAAGTTGCGCCAGGGGGGGTTCAGGCTGGATATTAGGAAAAAATTTTTCACTGAAAGGGTTATCAGGCATTGGAATGGGCTGCCCAGGGAGGTGGTTGAGGCACCATCCCTGGAGGTGTTCAAAAGACAGGTTGATGTAGTGCTGGGAGGTATGGTTTAGTGATGATGCTCCTTGTTTGTTGTGTGGGTGTCTATTTTTGTCAGTTAGGTTGATGGTTGGACAAGATGATCTTTAAGGTCCCTTCCAACCTAGAAGATTCTGTGATTCTGTGATTTAGGAGCAAGGTCCGCCTGGGCTCAGCGGATGAGTGTGTGTCCCCCCTCCACCGTGGGACCCAGGGGTGCTGCCCGTGCGGACGGGCATGTTTGTGTTTGTCACCTCCGTGTCAGGATGAGCCGGAGGAGTGCTCCGCTCCCCTCCCCCTCCGCTTGTATCCTGTTTTCCTCGCGAAGGAAATCTGGGCAAGCGGGGCGGAAGAGCGCCGGGGGGTCCCGGCAGCCGCGGCGGGGCTGGGGCAGCAGCGGCAGGGCAGGCTGATGCACACACCTGCCCCACCACCCAGGTGTGACCCAGGGGGCTGCCCGCTGCCCCCTGTCCCTGCCACCGCACAGCAGGAGCCCCCAGCCAGGGGGACCCGCCATCAGACAGCTTCATCCCCGGCTCGGCAGCGTTCAGGGGAGAGTTGGGACACCAATGCAGGGCGTGGGAGGTGGCACAGGCAGAAGAAGACCAAAAGAGGAGGCGTTGCCCCAGACAGGTGGACTTTCCTCAGCCCAGTATTTTGCCTTCCAACCAGCTAATCTCTTCCCAACACTGCGTGGCCATAAAAGTGATAAATGCTGGTACAGTGAGGTCGCCAGCTCCCTGTATGGCAACGAGAATTTGCAGAAAAGAAGATTGTCGTGACAAGGGAAAAGATAACAGATTAATCATCGTGTCGTCACTCAGGCTGGGAAGCTGACTTCATGGTATGCAAAGCAAGGGGCAGAGGTGGCATTGCCTACCAGAGGAGGGAGCAGAGTTTCCAGAAGAAAGCCTTCCAGTGATCCTTTCCAGTTCAGTGTCCCCAGCAGCGATGCTCATCTCTGATGTGGCTCCTCTCCAACCCCAATTCTCACCTGCACAGGCTGATGTTGCAGGTCCTTGCAAGATGCCCGGGGGTTGGAGCAGCCCTCCTCCCCACTGAGCAGGTTTCTCTCCACAGCACCCACCCTCTCACTCACTCTCGCCCAGGCTGAGAGACAAAAAAACCCTGCACATGATACCTCTGGGTTTAGGTGGCTGCACTCTTGTAATCAGATGCTATGGAGGACTCTCCCAGAAATACGAATTTTGTGGCTTATGCTATGAGTGTGGGATGCTCTGGGGTAGTCTGTCAAACCATCCTTTGGTTTCATTGATGGAGGGTGAGCAGAGACTGACAAAAGAGATAGATATAAGGAAGCCAAGTGTTAGCACCACCTTATCCTTGAGCCCATCCTTTTACACTGGAGGTTCTTATGACACATGACAATAATCATGCACTTGACCAGGACTGGGATGGAAATGGCCAGAGAAGAAAGCTGTAGATAAGTGTGGAATAGGTAACATGAAATCTGCTGTGGGCATCAAGAGGAAGCATGGTCCGAGTGGTGCTCAGACATGGGATGAGGTGGCAGAACATGTTTTCTAGGTGGTGACAGCAAATGTTGACTTCCAACATGGAGCAGTGGAAGCAGGACCCATCCAAGAGGGAAAGCGAAGCAGAACACGTGAGCCTATGAGAAGCTGTTACAGATGGCATGCTGCATGGGCATCAAAGGTCTTGGGAAGAGGCAAAGCAGAGGAAGTCTTTGAAGGGGAGAAGGGAGATGGTGAAACTATGGGGGAAAGGTGGGATGGTGGCTGGGTCCTTTTGTAAGCCTGTTATAGAAGAAGTCCATCTGATGATCCCTGAAGTCTCGCAGGGTCTGGGGATGCTGTTGGGAGTCATGGCAGAAAGAGGGATCTGGTCCTTTCGCCATTAAGTTCTTGATGTGTGTGAGAGGATAGGCCACCTGAGGGGACACTGGGTTAACCCATCCAGCCCTGATGAAGATCTCAGCCAGGTCCTTTCAGAATAAGTTACAGGAAAACACATAGTGAGGGATATGAATAGAAACATCCAGCTCACGGCCTTTTGAGACTTGATTTTTTTTTTTAGATTAGATTTATCAATTCATGGACAAAGCTGAAATCCTCAGCTGCTGTGAACGTGTGAGCCATGAGCCACAACCAAATCACAAGAGCCGGATACACTGTCTATAAGTTTGCTAAATAAGTGCATGGCAATGAGACACCGGCTCCGGAAATTCACAGATAGATTTAGCTGTAAACCAAAGAGATAAAGCCCTTCATTTCAGAAGGATGACATCTTGATCACAGTTTGGGGTTTCTGGGGGTTGTGTTTGATTTACAGAGATGCTACAATGAATTTGTTAATTTTTTTGGTACTTCAGCTTGATAAAATATTCATAGTAGCTGTACCCCCCGCCCCCAGTGGCTCTGCATAGAAACAGGTCCGGGATGCTGTACGCAGATGAGTGTGTGCAGGAAGAGGACTCTTCCACACAGGAAAGGTATTTTTATAAACAGGAAGTGTATTCTCCTACCAGATTTACTTCTGTGTCCAGTCCTGGTTTAGGTGGAACTGTCTGATCAAGGAGAAGAAAACAAGCAGCTCATTCAGAGGATGGCAGAACAAGTCAGCACATGATAGAAAACCACGCATCAGCCTGTCTCTGTTCTCAGTCCTGTTTTCAGAGGGGGAGTTGTTCCACGGAGCTCAGGGAGTTAATTTGAGCTTCATTCTGTAAAAAAAAAAAAAAAAACAGAAAGATGCCACAGTTTTTACAAGAAATGGCAATAATAGTAGTGACAACATAACACTTTGTTGACTGCAATGAGACCATCCCTGGCGAGTGGTGCTGTGTATCTGCCTGAGTTTGCAGAAACGAGGCCAGAAGATGTAGCAGCTGATGCACCAGTGTTTCCATCCTTGGCCACCACGCTGTCTCCTCCTCTCCTGCTCTGTCATCCCCTTGAAAACTGCCTTACTCAGCTGATGGGCTGTGGCTTAACCTGATTTTTTTTTTTTTTTATTATTTTTACTTTGGAAAGTGCACTTTTTGATTGCACAATGCAATAAAAGTAAGTACCTAAATTGGAGATAGCTCGGCCTCAGATTCAGTTGTGTCTTGCATTAGCTGGTTACATATGAATAGCTCTGAAGTGGCACGTTGGTGGCATGTTGGTGGCAGCAGGCTCCTCTGCCAACCTCGGGACGAGCCCTTATGCTGAGCAGCAGCCCTCGCTCCTGTGCTCTCGTGATGGCCCTGCTGTGGGACGTGGCAAAGCCCAGCCAGCCCAAGGCCCTGTAAGAGCAGGGCCAAGGGAGCCACACAGGGAAGGGATAAGGTATGTGGTAGGAAGTGAGGGGAGCTGAGACAGTGAGGACAGTGTGTGGAAAGATGGTGCAGCAAACAGGAAGGTAGGGATGCTCCTTTGGAGACCTGGAGATGAGAGCAAGGAGGGTTGGAGAGGACCAGAGGCTTGGGCCATCCATGACAGCATAGCAGGGGAGCATGCAAGGTGGACCAGAGTCCAGGGGAGTACATTTGCTGTTCTCCTGAGCTGACTTTATCACTGTTTCCAAGCTTTGATAAGAAGGGAGGAGAGTTGCAATCACACCCTCCTCGGCTTGTCTATAGCTTGGCACACAACAGGGGCTGCTGCAGATGCCACCCAGGTAGGTCCATTACCTGTTGTGGCTCCTGACCTTGATGATGTTGCATGTGGGTTGAGGAACTCGAGCTGAACCATCACTGTATGTTGCAAACAAGCCTTACAAGGAGTCCTGCAGCAATTCTGAGATGAGCCTCCGTACAGCCACCCTCCTGCTGCACAGCGCAGGTATAAAATTGTGAAGTATCAACTCCAGGGACAATTTATTCACCTGAAAATCTCAGGAGAAGATGCTACAGCTGTAAATGGGTGGCCACTGGGTATGGGTAAGAGTCTCAGGATGTGTCCACCCAGCTGGTACTGCTTTAAACTAGCTTTCCTGGGTGCTGCCGGCAGTGGGGCAGGAGCTCGACCCAAATGTCCTCTGGCACAAGAGGAAGCTCAACAGGGACCCCAATTTGAAACCAGCCAGGCCTTTTTCTGTAAACTAGACCAAATAAGATGGGCAGGTCTAAATCCTGTTCTTCCCTTTGGCTTCAAAGATGACCAGGAGTAAATCTGGATTACACTTTGTCACTCTGTCCCCATCTTCCATCCTAACACACCTGATCTATATAATGATGGGGGATTTCACAGGAATGTAACACAGGATTTGTTGGGACACATGTCCCTGCACGCACACAGGAGTCATGCACACATGGCTTTACTGCCTGGTGATGTCAGAAGTGCACTGTAAATAGTTTGTCTAAATCGAAATCCCTGAGAAAGCTTGGTCATTTCACTGCTAGAGCATGCCTTTTCGGTGAAATGACAAGTGAAATCCAGATGTGACCGGAATGTGAAATAGCTCTAACCCATGCCATGACGGTGGCTTCTTCCTCGAGATGCTTCTCAGGGCTGTTGGTGCCTTCTTCTTCACCCCCTCTGCCCAGCCACCTCCAGCCCTGCAGGAGGTACATGCGGTCTCCGGGCCACGAGCCTTGCCAAGGGTGCCCAGGCTGCTCTTCCAAAGCAGTTGCAAGTTTCAGCCTGCTTTTTCAGGCCAGTTTGTCTTTATCTGTTTATGTCTAGACCAGTTTATGACTAGATGAGTTCAGGGGGGAGAACTACACATTTCTTACATAGTTCTGCTGATTTCTCAGAATCTGAAGCCACTTTCCAGAGACCTAATGGCATTAGAAAGCAAAGCATATCTGCTCCATTCAGATTGAAACAGCAAATTATTTGCTTCAGCTTAGGCCTCCTGATTAAATCCTGTTTAGTTTGTCAGTGCACTTCTGAGCTATATGTTAGGCAAAATTCCTTGTGTGGTTGGGCGTCTCACAATCAGCAAAGTCCGTGGGGCTGTGCTGGATTACACTTGTCAGAAATGCAGGGACTTCAACTTGCTTCTATCAACAGAGCTGCAGAAGAGTCTGAGACCTTGGGATTTGGAGATTTTCAAAAGCGCCAAAATACCTTAAAAAAACCCAAACAGGTTACTCACTGAGATTTCATTCACATATTTACATACTTAACCCTACCAAAGATTTTAAAAAGCACAGAAATGCATTCTGGTATAAATTCTACCCTTATTAGTACCTGTGCGGTCCAATGACTCTCTGCTGGAGTGGACGATGCAACAGATGTTGATCTGCAGTGAGGAGAGAGTTGTTCTGATTTTATACTGGTGTGACAGAGCTGAGCATGGCTCTTTGGGACTCCAGGTGTTGCACATAATGCCCGAGGGAGCTCTTGGGAGGAACAGACAGTCCTAGGTGGGTTTAGGGAGGGGTACGTTAGTGCAGGGCTCTCACTCTGACTCCAGGGGTGTTTGATCTACCACCTATGTGCTACACACGGGACGTGCTGGACAAGGCATTTGGGTACCAGTGTTGCTTCTTGCTACAGCAACAGTGCCTTGTTTGTGCCAAACATCAAACCTAAGGTCCCAACATCAAAGAAAGACAGATGACACCACCCAGCACTGTAACACCTGGGAGGGGAACAGCGTTAAGAAATGAGGGGAGCAGCTGAGCACTGTTTATCAAAGGTGCTTGCCCACAGAGCTCTTTCTTCCTCAGTATGCAATGAGCCTCCCCAGAAGTGAAGGTGCTGGGCAGCCAGGCTGGCAGCCAGGGGACAGAAAGCTTGGGGAGCAACAGCCCAGCCCGATGCTGCACTTCCCCAAACGACGTCTCACAGAAAACACAAACCAGCACCTGGACTTTGCTCCCCTCGTAGCACCTTTCATATCATAACAGTTTTCAGTGGCTCCCAGCCCTGCGCCTGGGGCAGAAACCAGCAGCACCGACAACATCTCCCTCTTCTTTCACTTTCCCATTGCTATCCATGCCCAGTCCTTCCCTCACCATACGGAGGCCAATCTGCGTGGAGCTCGATATCCCACTATCTCACAGGTACCAACCGTTTCAGTAAAGAGACAGGTGAGGTTTAAAGGTACAATGTCCTCTCCTGCTACACAGCATGCATAATGCATAACCCAGCCTGCGTCAGCCCCTACCAGGAGGCGATACACAGGGCATTTGCAGCTCTGCTTCTGCTGTGAAATGCTTTTCCATGGGGGTGTTTCCCATGTCCGAGGCTTTTATCTCTGCAGTTCTTGAAACACAGCAGACTGTGGGTCTAGATGCTGAAATCTTATCTCTAAAAGTTGGTGGTCACTGGTAATTCAACCTCCTCTTCTTTAGCTGGCATTTGTCATTAAATAAACAGTGTGTTTCCTCAATTAGATTAGTGCAAATCAAGAGCAATTCCGGCTCAGTGTCAGCTTAAAACAGAAACCGAAGGCCTGGAATAATTTTCATTTCTAAGTAGAAGTTCATGGAGGAGCAAGGTGCCAGCTCAGCAGCCCAGGGGACTGCGGGGTTTACTCAAAAATGGCCTAATTCCCAGCAAAGTCCCTGTGCCTAGTGTTTCCTATTGAATGGCCCTGCCTCTCCCAAAGGCTCCCTGCCAATAGGAAACACTAATCTCCTGCACGTAGGTAGGACTTCAGGCACAAGTGGTGCTGAGAAGCTTTCCAGAACAGGTGCATGGGGAGCTCGGTGCTCAGGAAACCCATGGCCTTGACTGGGGGAGAGGTCGGTCCACCCAAACCCACCGGGTACCTGTGATCTTCACCACCATCGTGGCCACGGCCACCCCTCCAGCAGAAACTGGACCAAAGTGACCGAGTCCCTTCCACAACTCTCCCCAAAAAGGGACATGAAAAGAGAAAATAACAACAACAAAGGATGTAGCTGATTCTCTGCACTTATTATTAGCGGAGGAAGGGCTGGGATTAATCACTCCCGCAGAAGCAGCTGTAAAGGATGGAAGTAGTTGATCAAAGTGGACTTTGTTATTCCTGATGCATCATTCTGCTGAGCAATGAGAACTAGTGTGGGGCACTAGAGCTTCAAAAGGACTTTAATGACTCCAAGGCTTGAACCAAGGACACTGCTGGAACTAATCGAGAAGGAAATCCAGGGCAAGGTGGAAATGATGGAAATGAGTGCTTTGGTCCGAGGAATTTTTCCACATCTTTCATTTCCTAATTCCATACCTTTGAGGTAATAAAATTTACAGTGGCGGAAAAAAAAATAGTGGGACAATGGGAAACGTTCCTCTGTGGGACAGGGCTACGTGTGGCTTGGCTACACCTGATTGCTGCCTTGCTGCCCGAGGGGAACAGGGGGCACAAGGATCCACACCATTTCGCACTCCGAGGTCTGACAAAACTACAGTCCCTCTGCCCACCCCTGTCCCAGGATAACCCCTCCTATTGCTGGGCAGCTGCAGAGCGCCCGAGACCTGGGGAGGTTCCTTTTCCTCTTCACTGGCCAAACAGATGCAGAACAAAGGTCTTCTGCATCCTTGGAGTGCGTAGCCTGGGCATAGCCCCTCTGTTAGCTGGGGGAACCAGAAGCCACCCTGTGCTGCTGGTGGGGACTGTAGTAGTAAGCCATGAGTGAGGATGGAGAACCTCTGAAAATTGACTGGGAGTGAGCCATGGGGAGCCTGGCTTGTCTGCACTGAAGCTACAGTGAGTTGGTGGAGCTCTGCTGTACATAAGCATAGCTCCACGTCTGCAAGGCAGCTCTCACCCTAAGTTGGAAAAGAATTACATGCTCTAAGGAGTAGCTTTGTTAATGACACATCCACCACGTCCCTCTCTCCTCTCTTTCCTTCCTTCCTTTCTTCCTTCCTTGTTTCTGTTTATAGAGCAAATGGATCCAAACGAGCATTTCCCACTGAGCAGCGCTACCTTCTCTGAGACGGTCAAGGACATGTTGCCCAGAAGAAGGCTTTTTCTCCTGCTAACAAAGTATTGGTCCTCTCTTGAAAGAAAGTCCATAAGCACATTCATACCCATACAGACTCTACCTGAGCTCCTCTTAGCACTCTCACTGGTTAACGGCTTGGTGCTTTCCATAAGCCTTGGCTGCCGTGGAGACAGGGTGGCATCTGCAGGGGGTTCAGATGCAAAGTTTCATCTGTAGACACAAACCCCTCTAGAAGCACCCCTAAGTCAGCACCCCTGCAGAGCTGTGGTTGGCTCCATCCCTACTCAGGCATGACGTGGTCCATCTGCCTTCAAACAGCACATGATTTTCCCGAGTGAGGAAAGAGTAAAAACTGTGTCAGACTCTCAGTAAGCAGAATGGTGGGTGTCAGTGAGTCCTGAATTAATAATCTGGTGGGGTAGGTCCTCCTTCTTCTGGCAAAGACCACAGCACAAGGCTAGTGCTAGACAGGAACCTCTCCCACTAGGAGATTCGGGCATATACTGGGTAGTGCTGGAGCTGTCAAGGTAGTGCCCTTCTGGAGCAGTAGTAGGGTTTGGAACCACCAGCCCTGATGCCGAGCTCTCTCCTGTTGGCTTTCCACCAGCCTGGTCTTAGAGTGAAAAGCTCAGATCTTCCAAGGTACAGTATGGCCGCTTTGAGCAACAGCCAAGAAGATGGATGAGAAGCAGGAGGCCTGAGGGTGTGGTGGGCTGCAGTCCACCTTCACACTTACTGCTCAGCTCAGCCAGTGGATATAGTTGTGGCCTTCTTCTGCTCAGCTGAGTGAGGAGCAGCGTCTGCCTGATCCATTGCCTGCCCTCACTGCTATTCCCAGAAAACACCCAAAAGAGAGACAAGTATCAGGGAGTATCTTCTCTGTCATTTTCTCCTTCTGCTTCCAGCAAAGACCTATGGCTCTGTTTCTTTTCACTTTTGTCAGGAAGAATCCAGTGTGCATTTTGTGGTTAAAAGTCAAAACTGAAAGCATTTCTCTCCCTTCCCCTTCCCCAAATCCAACAGCTGTTAAGTTGGCTGTTTTGCTTTCTCAGCCCAAACGTGCAGCAGCACATTCTGGTGAGGGGCAAAACCAAACAAGCCTCCAGAGGAGACTGACAGGATGAGAAATGGAGAACCAGGACCACGTGCCTTGAGAGGGAATCCGTCACCCCGCGTGCTGGCCGGGGAACTCACATCTGGGCTCTGTTGCAGCATGCTCAGCCCCCGCTGCGTGGACTCGGGGAGCCAGTGGGCTTCTCTAAGTCACGTCGTGCTGGATGTGTCGCACACAGGGCAGGAGCTGCTTGGCAGGGAGGGGTGTGCACATTTTTGGTGGAGGGGAAGCACGGCAGGGAAATACGGCGCGGTGCTCGATGCAGATGGGACCCCATGAGCTACCTCCTCTGAAGCAGCTGTGCCGGTGTTCAGCTTTCATGGAGGGCTGGAGCCCCGTCCTGGTGATGAGCCAGAGCCCTCCTGTAGCAGCAAAGCACCGTGACTCAGCCAGCGTGTGCCGAGCCCAGCTTCCTCCCTCCCAGCTTTTGGGCTCCTCCACAATGGGCAAGGTGGGGATGGCCTGCCTGCAGCTGTCTGCTTCCCCGGGGACGTGACATTAGCTGGGGCAGGGAACTGCCACGGCTGCATCCCCTTCCTCCTGCTGTGGAGATATTCCCTGGGGGAAGCACCTGATCAGTGTCGTAAGAGCATCAGGACATGCTGAGCTTCTCCTCTGCTCCTATGTCCTGCACAGGGCTGAGGAAGGCAGATGTCTCCAGCCCCAGCAAGGGAAGAAACCTGGTACCTCCAGCTCCCTTTTCCTGACAGCAGGAAGGCCGTGGAGAAGGAGGATCCCATTCAATCCCACCCTTAGAGCATTTCCTTTGGAGTCACAGCCAGCAGGCCCTTTAGCAGCCCCAAAAATGCAGCCTTCCGCTGGCAAGAGGGGCAGGGCAACCAGGATGAGCTTCGTATTTGCCAACAGCAAGGTCTGGCAGAAAGCAGCCTGCACTGGTGGGGCAGCAGTCCCTCTGCAAAGGCCTTTGAAACACCCCGTGTTCCTTGTCATCAGATGGGGAGAGCTGGGACTCCAGGGATGGGTCGGGGGAAGCAGAGCCCCACAGCCTCAGCCAGGGCGGCTGAGTGGGTGGAGTGTGGCATGCTGAGAGGGAATTGCCTTTGTTATTTCAACACAAATGAATTCAGAAATTCAGTTTCTGGTGATGTCCTGAACTCTGCCCCCAGTGTCACCAGCACCCCAGCTCTGCCAAAACAAACACGGACGGAGAAAGAAAACTGAAGCCCTCCCCAGCAGCAGCCCCAGGCTCACACCCAGCTTCCCACCAGCACCCTCCTCCTTCGGATCCTGGTATCCAGGGATCTGCTCTATTTAGACAAGCGACTTGGATAAAAAGTTCCACTGCAGAGCAGCCAGTTAACACCATCACACAGGGAGTGCCGGGGTCCCAGCAGTTCCCTGTCCTTCTTGAACTGGGGAGCTCAGAACTGGACACAGTGCTCCAGGTGGGGCCTCCCCAGGGCAGCGCAGAGGGGCAGGATGACCTCCCTCAATCTGCTGGTCACACTCTTCCTGATGGACCCCAGGATGCCATCAGCCTTCTTGGCCACAAGGGCACATTGTAATCTGAGCCATCTCTTCTTTGCCACAGATGACCAAGACCAATGCTGCCACCCACCTTAGTATGGCCTCAACAGAGCAAAGGGGACTTGGGCTGCTTGGCCCAAGGTGAGGATGCCCCAGCCCCAGGAGCAGGGGCACTCGGCGCCCCTGGCCATCAGGGTGCTGATGAAGGAGGCGTCCCAGAGGTGCTCGGACACAATACACCAAGTTCAGAGTAACAACACTCGTGTGACTACTCACCTGGTTGCTCGCCCAGGAGGCAAAGGGGGAGCCTGCTGCCGTAGCAGGCATGATGGTACATCTAAGGCAGGGTCTTGCTGGAGGGAGAGGGGTCACCTGCCGGGTTGTGTTTCAGCATTGCACGCTGGTCCAGTCTCCTGTCCCCTGCTCTGCGACACACCCCCGGCACAAAGGATTTGACACCAGGCGATTACCTGAAACCAGAGACACAGGAGGTTGGTGCATATCTGGTTACAGATACCATAACCAAGCCTTTGCTCTTACTGATCATCAGCATGTTACCCCCTGGTTTGTTTTTTTGTTTGCTTACATAATTAATGCAGTGAAATGAAAATACTGTCCACATAACTGTGAGGATGACTGATGCCCAAACATAACTATAATTTCGTTTTAAGGTGACAGTTGCGTGAGGTAGTTTTCACTTTTAATTATTCATACCTTGGACATGGCATAGTTGCACACATCTGCTTGGGGCTTCTCCGATTATTGGCCATCGTCTGTTTCGGGATCAGAGGCTTCACCGTGGTCGGAGTAGAAATATTCACCAACTGCTGGAACTACACAGATGTTGCACATCTGTTTGACAGTGTTTACTATTTGCAGCACTGTTTTAAGTAAATAACGCTTTCAATCTGAACATTTGTCGTCTTGGTCAAGATGGCTTCCCCAAGCTCTGCTCCTATGGCAGAAGGAGAAGGGAAGAAGTTGAAAAAGAAGAAAGGAGGAGAGAAGCAAGCAGACAAGAAAGAAAGGAAGGTGGAAATGGGGAGCCAAACTGAGCTCCACGCTGTCCCACAGTTTATTAACATTTGATTAGCATAATGAATATTCAGCCCCATTATTATCTTATTGTTCCTCTTTGCATACTAGGTTAAGTATGAAAAGTTTCTTCTGTGGGTTTTTTCATTGCAAATTTTGCGCCTGGAGAAATGACTTCTCTTTATCTAAAGAGTCTAAGACTAAGGATT
The DNA here is from genome assembly GCF_001431845.1 of Calidris pugnax. Lineage (NCBI taxonomy): Eukaryota > Metazoa > Chordata > Aves > Charadriiformes > Scolopacidae > Calidris > Calidris pugnax. The sequence goes on from NW_015090921.1 coordinate 3,893,545, forward strand.
AGGAAACAAAAAAAAAAAAAAAAGAGGGAAAAGGAAAATATGTTGCAAGACTGTTCTTTCCGTGGCTCATAAAATCCAAAGCCAAACAGTTTCTATCATACATCTGTAACTTACAGGGGACTGTTGACCAGGGCACAGTTTTAAAATACATGTGTGCTCTGCGTCTTGTTGTTATCTTTACACGGCAGTAGCGCTACATTTCAATGCGCCGATATCTAGCCCGTTACATTTATTTGGAAGATTATTTAAGAGGGGGATGTCAAACTGAAAAGGCACCGTCTTGGAGACAGGCCAACTTCTGCAGTTGAAATGCAGATCAGCAGGAGCGCCCGTGCCCCTCTCAGCCTCCCCCTTTGCCCCTGGGGCAGAGCTGGAAGGAGATGCAGGGAATTGCTCCTGAAAGCTCCTGGCTCCCGGGATGACCTCGGAGCGGCCAGGTGGGCTCTCTCCCAGTGCTGCCCGGGGGTGCCCCCCGGCATGGCCGCCCTGCGGCCGGGACCAGCCGTTGCTCAGTAAATCACCCAGACCGCAGGAGGGACGCAGGGGGGAAGGAAGAGCAACCGCAAGCACTGATTCATTTTTTCAAAGCCCTGGCACTCTGGCTCAGGGCGGCAACCTTGGGTTGGAGAAGGCTGTGCCACGTGCCCATTGCCCACAGTGGGGGCCACTGGCCACCCACCATCCCCTGCTGCTGCACAGGGCTCCTCATCCACCAGCTCTTTCATGGGGGAGAGGGACCCGCGTGATGGTGGCCAAGCATGTGGGCAGCTCTACTGTGGGATGGAGCGGGGTGCACCCCTCATCCCTCATCACTGCCTGGAGCCATGCGCTGGGAAGGTCTCGGGGCGGTTTTTCTCTTCTCTTTCAATGGACACGCTCAGGAGGGGAAAAAAGAAAAAAAAGCAGCGGAGGAGCAGCTCGGCAGTGGCAGCCGGAGGGGGCCGCGGGGGCACGCTGCCAAGGCAAACAAGGAAGCCACCTGATGTGACCGGGGTCAGATAAGAGCCGTCACTTCAGGAGCAGGTGCTTCCTCTGCTGCACGCCCGGCCAGCCCGCTGCCCGCTCCTGCCCACTCCTGCCTGCTGCCCACTCCTGCCCACTGCCTGCCCACCGCCTGCTGTCTGCCCACCGCCCTGCTGCCCACTGCCCGGTGCCCACCCACATTTGCCAGACTCATCCCCACATCTCCCATAGGGTCTCACAGGGAGGGGATGCCCGCACGCCACAGACATCCCTGGTCTCGGAGAATGGGTAAAGGAGGGTGGGCTGCTGTGGGAGGGAGCGATGGGGGTGGCTGGCTGGGGACACTGGGCCTCCTGGCCTCAGCCAGGGACCAGGAGCATGAGAGAGCTGCTGGAGGCACCCCAGAGAAGACAACTAAAGGTTTGAAGGACATCTGGGGTGTCTCTCCACCCTAAACATGAAGTGAACTTTGTAAGATGCTGAGCCTGGGCTGGGAGAGCCTGGGGATAGTTTTTGTACCTACAAGGTCCAGATAAAACCAATCAAGGCCTTCAGGAGCTGGTTTCCCTCTTCCTTATACAGCTGAAGCCTGGACCCCAGTGCAGGGGAGGACCTTGCCTGGACGTGCCCCAGAGAGACCCAGGTGTGTGAGGAGTCTCCAAGGGCACCCAGAGCCAGCCCCCCTAGCCTGAAGCAGCTGGAGGATCTGCAGCAGGGTTACGTGGTACACCGTTTCCTGACAGTAGCCTCCTCTGTATGCAGCAATGTAGCAATATTAATGAGGAAGTATGAGGTCAGCACTTTTTTGGGGGTCCATGTGTCAGCTGTTCTTCAGGAATTCTGCTCTTTGTTTACTGCTGTCTCTCTTTTTCCCTCCTGGTAATACCACGTTTACTAGAGGACACAGCTCCCTCATCCCTTTAAACGTACTGAAACCTTTCCATACCTGTCTGAAGATGAAAAGAGGGATTAAATAGGAAACCCAGGGGGTGTTTTTGCCTTCCCTGAGCACAGCCAAGATGGGAACTCCAGTGCTCAGCCCAAGACTGGTTGAGAAGGTTGTGCAGCCACATGGTCACCCCTTGCCATGGTCTGTAGCACATGCTGCAAGAGCAGGGGTTTCATGACCAATGGCCATGTCCTCGCTCTTCCCTCTAGGAAGTCCACAGCTGATAGAAAGCACATGGGGAGAGAGGAACGTATTTGGGAGCATACCTGGTGCAGCCCTCCACCCCGAAGTAGGTATGTGATGTTGTACTCGAAGACATGGAAGAGAAGCAAGCCACAGAGAACCACAGGTGGCATCTACGAATAAATTGTTCTTCTTAAGTGGGCATAAAGTGACTGATGACAGCCTTTTGTTTAACAAGTTAGCATTTCACCATGCCACTTTCTAGTAATAAGAGAAGATCCACACTCTCCTAGAAGTGGGCAGAAGGGCCCTCGGGAAGTAGATCTCGTCCCACCCATGACTAAAGGTGGTCTCCGGCCTGTCGAGGTTATGCTTGGGTTTGTACGAAACGGTGAGAAACCATTTTCATGAAGAAGGCTTACCAATAGTTACAGGAGAAGTCACGGTCTGAACAACACATCCATTCTCCATCTCTGTCACTGATTTGTCTTGTGAATTTGGATAAATCAGCTTTGCAAAAGAAGGGGGATAAAATAGTAACCACCTTCCATAACCTGATGGTTCTAGGCGTCACTGATCGCTTAGTCTCTGGCAGGTAAATATACAATTCATTGTGAATGGGAGATAAAAGGTTTTCAGAGATGAACGGGTTAATGCTATAAAGCTCTCTGAGTGCCCCGGGTGATTAATTAGGAAGAGACAAAGTAGCAGAAGAAGGCAGAGCTGAGAGGAGATTTGTACCTGAGGGCTCTCTATGGCTGGTGAGCAAGCAGATCAGAAAGGCCAGATGTAATAATTGCAAATATGATTGTACTTAGAATGTCAGAAATTTCCAAAACAGGCAGAAAGGCCATTGTATTCCAAATAGTGCTCAAATGCCACATCACTTGGGAAGCCCTGCATGTGTTCCCCTGATCACACAGGCACATCAATGGCATCTCTGCTGGATCATGCTTCCTAAGGGATCCATTCCAGCTCTAGAGCATAATATTTGCCTTGGAGAGGCTTGGGGCGCCAGCAGCTTGCTCTATCAACCCATCAGCAATATACACTGTATGCATCTCTTCCTTGGGGTGGGCTGGCTAGTTCTGTGTCTAAATGTACTTTTTGGTATCAAGTTCTGGTTGAAAGACTTCCCCTTGGAAGGCACGCAAGTTCAGTGTCCTCTCTGCAAGCAGCTTTAGGAGCATGACAACACACACTGCACAGAAGAAAAGTTCCAGAGGGCACATCATGTAACATAGCAAAGGACAGAGGCACCTAAGCAAGCTCTAAATGTACAAACATTGGTCAAAATGCAGCCTAAGAGAAAAGAGCTTGGAGTTGACTCTGGGCAAATGGACTTATCCAAGATGGAAGCCACAGCTTTCTCACCCTAGGTCTGAGGAGAGCCTGAGCCTCAGCCTTCTCCAGCCTCGCTTTCCATGGCTGTCCCTTGCTTTAAATCTCTGAGCTTTGGTACCTGATACCCCTTGCTGTGCTATCTTCCCCTCGCAGTCTCTCCTTTAAAGAGTTGCTCCTGTGTATTATCTGTGGTCGCTTCCTTTTTGCTCCGTTCCCAAACACCAGGTCTATTCTTGGAACGTCCGGCTAGAGCGCTTGTATTGACGTCAAAATTACTCAACAGTTATTGTCAGGAAGGATTTGATTTGCATTTGAATAGGGTGGCTTTTTAATGTCTCAGAAATAAGATGCTGTTGGGGACAATGTCTGGAAAGATTCCCCAAGGTAAATGTAAGGAGGCAAATTGCATACACGTCTCTTCTTCTAAGGACTTCTCCATGGAGTAAGGGTGGGGAAAATACCAACCTGTGTGGAGTGGAAGAGTATGGCTGCTTTCTCCAGAAACCCCCTTCCTGCACTCTGTCCTCAAGGCCTGGCAGGGAGAGCACAGTGCTGCTCTGGCTTCCTGCTGGGGAGGAACCATGGAGCTCACAGGCCCCTCTTGAAAATACTGTGGCAAACGTGAAGCAGTCACAAGTTGAGCCAGGTTGCCAAGGAGGAGAGGATACAGAGCTTTAATGGGGATTTTCCTGTTAAATAAGTGACCAGCATTGTTCTCTTTTTTGCCACCAAGATGCACCTTGGTCAGTCTGTCTTCCAGAATGGTCCCACAGGTAAAGGGTGGGTTGGGGATCTGGAGGTCTCAGCAACAGAATTGCTATATCAACCCTCAAGCCTGGGACTGTGAAGTCTCCTCGGTCTTTCACACGCCCGAGGAGTCAGTGTTATGTCGTTTGCTGTGTGGCTGATGCCTCAGATGAAATCTTAACACTGCAGTCTTGTCCGTGCATGAGTGTTGAGACAGCCCATTACCAACACGTTCAGTGAATCCAATGGATGCAAATCACAGCTTAAAGCTTGGTAGCTACATCAAATCGCTGCAGGGAAAACACTAACTCAGCCCATGGGATAGGATTTTAAACTTTATCAGATCGGGTGTTTTTTATTACACCCATACCTACATTTTACCACGTTCATATGGCTGGATGTCCAGTGCTTTTGTCTGTCTGCGTGATTGTAACTAGAAAGTTTCTAAACTGAAATGTCCCTTCTCCATCCACAGTAGGGAACTGGGTGTTGTTCTGCTGCTACAAGTTCCCGGTGAAGCAGGTTGTCCTTTAATCCAGATATGCTCACATGGTGAAAGGGAGCATGGGGACACACAGGGCTACATTAATTAATAACTCCTCTCTAATATCCTGGGCTTTAGTCTCCCTAGTATTAGAAATTTCCAGTGTGAGGAACTCAAATGGACACAGCTGCTCTTCTGCAGAGGAAGATACATCCTGGGAGTCACCCAGACAGCTCTGGTCCGTGATGTGCTCATTTTTACCCAGTTGTGCCACTGGAGGTTGGGTCTTTGGCTCTTGCACGCTCACGTGATCTTGCTGTGCCTCATTTCTCCACCTGTGAGATGGGGATGACACTTCTGCCTGACTTCATGAGAAGAGAGGGATCTGTGAGGATCCTTGAGGACAAGAGTAATAGATGCCCTGTAAGTACGTATGGCCAACAGAAAGCTTCAGATAGCACCTGTGTGCAGCCCGAGATGTCACAGATAGCTTTTCCCAAAAAGCAAGCTGTGACTAGCGTGCTGAGCTGTCCTAGGGGTGTGCAGACTCCTGAGAAGTCCAGCTCCAGGGTCTCCCTTGCTGGGACATCACAGACCCCAGATCACATTGTTGGGGTAACCAGACTTGAAAATCAAAGTTCAACTTTTCTGTTCCAGCTCTTCCCCGCTCCTCACCCAGCCCACTTCAGCAATGTACTCAGGGCAACGAGCCAAGGCCTTATTTTCTATCATGCTGTTACCAAGAAGGACGTGAAGCTTTCCAAGCTCAGGCTGATTGCATGTTTGTGCTGAGCAGTGCCACTGTTTACAGATAAACAGACCACGGTCCCATCTGTGTACTGCGCGCGGAGCGGTGTGGGCTGGGCTGACCTCCTGCTGCACCTTCCGGGTCTTCCGCTCGCCCTCCTTTCCACCGCTGGAGGTATTGCTGCGTCTGTTTTCCCTTCTGAGTCTCCCTGGGGAGGTGAACTTTAAGTCCTGCCTAAACTGTGCAGGACTTGCTGGCAGAGACACCGCCTTGGCCCCGTGTCCAGCCAGACCTGCCGGGCCATGTTCCCAGCCAGCGCTGCCCATGAGGATGGCGTGAGGGTGTCCTTGGCAGAGGGTGTCCTTGGCACCCACAGGGTTGCAGGGCTTCCAGTTGCAGATGCCAGTGCAGACCCGGGAGGGACACCAAAGTCAATGCCACCATTCAGGTCCAAAAACCAGGACCACAAAGATGATGAGGGGCCTGGAGCATCCCTCTGATGAGGAAAGGCTGAGGGACTTGGGTCTTTTTAGTCTGGAGAAGGCTGAGAGGGGATCTGATCAACATCTATAAATACTTAAAGGGTGGGTATCAAGAGGATGGGGCTGGTCTTTTTTCAGTGGTGCCCAGGGACAGGACAAGAGATAATGGGCACAAACTTGTACATAAGAAGTTCCATCTAAACATGAGGAGGAACTTCTTCACTTTGAGGGTGGCAGAGCCCTGGAACAGGCTGCCCAGAGAGATGGTGGAGTCTCCTTCTCTGGAGACATTACAAACCCACCTGGACACGTTCCTGTGCAACCTGCTCTGGCTGGACCTGCTTTGGCGGGGGGTTGGACTAGATGATCTCCAGAGGTCCCTTCCAACCCCATATCATCCTGTGCTTCTGTGATTCAATTAGCAGGCAAGAGTCAACCAGCCTTGCCCAGAGCAGCTGCTCCTTTGGAATCCCCTCTGGTCCGGGCAGCAGGGATACATGCCAGCGGGACAAGTGGCAGGCAGCTTCTGCACTACCAAAGGAGTGCTCCAAGAAAGGACTCTTCTGCTGGTGCCAGAAGGCAGCTAAGAGCTTGTACGTGACCGAGGACACTGCGGTGCTGTGGAAGTGGGCTATCTCCAGCACACCAAGTCACCCAAGTGCCTTTGCTAGCCTTCCCAGCCATCCCCAGGTTGGCTACTACTTGCTGAGATGCCTTCAAGGCAGCTTGATGAGGAAAATCCCTGTGGAGTGGGAATAAGAGCACATTCCCAGCTAAAAGCTCCATGCTCAGCCCAGCTTGCAGGGGAAGGATCCCGGACTGCTGAATGGGTAGTCTCTGCTCCGTCCCTACCATGCTGTGGAAAATGCACAGAGCCCGCTGACCCGTCCCATCCTTTATGTCTGCTGCTAATCCATGCTGTGTCAGCAGCTGCAAACGCCAGGAGATGAGATATCGCACAGCCCAGTGCACGCCGTGGAGCTGGGAGACATTCGCTGCTTGCTAAGCTGGAGCCTCTTGTTTTATTGCAGGCCAGAGAGCTTCTCATCCCTAACCTCTTCCTGTGCTTTTCCTTGGCAGCTGTGTGTGGTGTACCCGCAGCCCGGTGCTGTCAGACCAACCACACGCGAAACATCAGGAGGAGGTTTCCTCTCCATTTACCCTCTTTAATAACGGGCTCCGTTTTAGAGGTAGGAAGTGAGGGCACCCCATACCAAGGGCAGATCAAGGCACGCCACGGCGGTCAGTTGGCAGCAGGCGGATGGTGTGAGCGCCCTGACTCATTGTTTGAAGCTGGAGATGGGAACTGAGCCTAAATTGGGTTTAGCTCACCCAGTTGGGGCTGAGATGACGCTGCTGTGAGGAAGTTGATGCCACTGGGGTCTGTGCTGGCCTGGACACAGTGGGCTGGAGGGGAAGGTCACATTGCTGGGCCCCCAGCGAGGTGCACAAGGATATTGCTGGGGGAAGTCTACCTGAAAGGAGGTTGCAGAGAGGCAGGGGTTGGTCTCTTCTCCCAAGTCACAGGCAACAAGACTAGAGGAAACGGCCTCAAGTTGCACCAGGGGAGGTTCAGGTTGGATATTAGGAAAAAATTTTATCAAGCATTGGAATGGGCTGCCCAGGGAAGTGGCTGAGGCACCATCCCTGGAGGTGTTCAAAAGACAGGTTGACATGGTGCTGGGGGACATAGTTTAGTGATGGTTTTTTTGTCAGAGTTGGGTTGATGGTTGGACTAGATGATCTTGAAGGTCCCTTCCAACCTGGATGATTCTATGATTCTGTGATTCTAAGTCTTGCTGCAGCCTGCGCTGGCACCAGCATTGGGGAAGTCGAAGCAGCCAAAGTTCCCACCACCACAGGCAGTGCCTTTTGTGCTGGGTCAGCCAAGGAGCCTGATGGAGTGAAAGCTAGTAGGATGGTACTGGGGAAGACAACAGAAATGAGCATCCAAGGAAGACCATAAGTGGGCGAGGGATCTTCATTAACATCTCACACGCTGGGGGACAAACCAAGAGATGCGCCGGTTCCGCTGCAGCTGACGATCCCCTGTACATTTCCCAAGCCTTCCCAACTAGTATTGCAATTAGGAGTTTGGGATTTGAGGGGTTTAAGGTAACTTGCCAAAGCAAGCAAATTCAAGCACATCCCAGAAAATAATATGTTGAACCTAGCGCCCAGGGGAGAGCTCCAAACACTGCAAGAATTTTTTTTGTCTGTGGTTTGATAGCTCAGTGTTGGCCAGATCACTTGCTGATGAAAAGCCTGAGGCTATTGGCAAGCCAGTGGAATTGTATGTGCGTATTTTCACCTTTCATTGCTCAATGAAAGTCAGGATCCCAAAGCCCAGGTATTTTCTTACTGACTGCTGGTGTAAATCAGTTAGTTTGAGCTCACTTGAGTGGCATGAATAACAGCTGAATGAAAGGAGAATTAGACATGAAGGAAAAGAAGAGTCATCTACTGGTCGTGACATTTTGTACCAGCTGAACAGGAAACTCATAACTCTGGAAGTGTAGAATAGGTATTCTGTGGAGTAATTAATCTATGTAACAGTGGAGAGTAGTTTGTAGACTTTCAAGTATCTTCTGGGCACATGGGCAGAAGCGTGTGCTGAAGACTGGATTCTTCAAAGGTTGCCTGAGGCCCAAACCAGGCTCCAGGTGTCTGCCCTGGGCAGCTCTTCGCCAGCATCCTGTACTGTCGAGCCCCAGGTCCCCCCAGACCATTGCTTTTGCTTCCCCAGCACAGCTCAGGGTGGGGATTCCCTCAGCTGGCCTTTTTGGCTAACCAATGTCTTGAATGATGCTAGTATTTTAACTTTCCGAATTCGTGAGGGAGGCTAGCAAATGATTTCTTATAAGCAACAACAATGAGCGATTTCCTCCATCCTGTTCTCCCTTTGATGAACGTTTCTTAAAATGTGGTCAGCGTCTGATCTTCCAGGTCAAAACTCAGCCTGCTTTTCCTTTAACTTTGTCCCAATCACTCCTTTGCCGCCCACAAGCAGCAAACTCTGCAAAAACTCCAAGAGGCAGCTGGACACGCGCTGCATTCAGCCTTTCTCGGCAGTGCTGACCACAGCAGCATTCTCCCAAGGGCTCATCAGCTTTTCTCCTCCTGCACGGAAAGGTACAACGGATTGACTGTTGAATCCATCATCACAAACCTTTTAGCAGGCCTTCAACAGTGCATTTCATTTTTTGGCTTGTATATCCCGCTTCTATACTTACAATGCAAGCAGCTTCACAGGCACCAGTCACTTTGCATTTGCATGCTTAGTGTCCCTTGTGCGTGCTCTCCCTACCTCATTTTCTGACCCTTATGGAACTATTAGCGTCTCTCCTTGTTCATTATCAGTGAGTCACTGTAAACATTTCTGCTGGAACCAAAACCAGCTGAAAATATTCGGCAAATGTTTCTCTTTTTTTGTGTGCAAATGATGATTCGTTAAAAATAAAGATTTGCAGAGCTCTTTGGGTTCCTGCATGCTCTGTGGGGTAGATTTCTCAAGTCTCTGATGAAAACTAGCCATAAAACCTACATCCATTTTACATAACTGGGAGGTGCTTTGAAAGTTCCTGGGTCCATGCAGCCCGGGTGCTCTGGACTGTGCTGACTGGCTCCCCTCTGCCGTGGTCTGCTTTCAGTGGGATAGAGAAGCTGGGCTTTGTCCAGTTCTGCTCCTAGTTGCTCCCTGCAGCGGAGGGATGAGGATCCCAGGGCCCACTTTGACCCACGCAAGGCCTTCAGTCTGTCCAGTTGCATCTCGACTTTTGTCAGATTGGGTGAATGGGTGAGCAGTTGGGAGGTCGGTGCGTTCACCAGAGATAACCTCATGCAAGGACACGAACCCAAATCTCAGTCCCACGTACATACCTGTTCTCATTTTATGTTGAGACAAGAGAAAGGAAAGAAGGAATTTGGCTCGCTCTCATTATGTTTTTCCAAAGGTCTCATCTCTGTGTTGACACAAATAGGAATAAAAGCATATTTTGAAATCCCAAATCTTTTCGCAGGAATGTGAAAAACGCTGCTTTTGTCTGTCTCCAGTTCACACCTTGCCAGGGGGAAAATTGTATTACTATCCACTTCCTCAGCAGAGAATTAAAAGTCTGTGATGGCATTATCAGTGAGGGTCTCCCGTCACCTCTCACACTGGTACTTATTTCTTTGAACAGACTTCTCTTTCCTGAGCGCTCCTCCTAGGCCTTGCTGTTTGTTTTCTTTCCTTACTTTCGTGGAGTCCCCAGTATTTTTAGTCATCTCTACTTTACCTTTGCTTCTCAGGAAATCACCTAGACTTACCAAGCTGTCACTGATACTGTCATGCAGGAAGGACTGTGACACATGCTGACTTCTTGAAGTGGCTTTGGGTCTTGCAGCAGCTGAAAATTGTCATTCAGTCTGATTTGAAACCATTGCCCCAATGTCCTGCCTGTTAACTTTTTGCTGGCAGTTTTGCTGGAGCTTCAAAGTATTTTGTTACACTTAAAATTTCATCCCCAGTTTTACCACACATAAACTGTAGACGCTTCTGAACCCAACTGTGAGCTCTGATAACCTGGAGAGCTGATGTAGATCTACTTTGTATGAATGACTGATCTGGGCCCTGCCCGCACCACCAGGAGAACTCCAGCATAACCCTACTTTAGGGGTATATTTGAGGAAAACAGTGCTTGACAAGTTGTGGTGTTCCTTCCAGACATACCTGTCCCATTCCTCCAAGTCTATTGTACCAGGTTGCTCTTAATATCTTCAGCACCGTAATTTGTGTCCTTATTACCAAGCAGATGTCTTGCTTAGGAATATTGTCATTCAGATTGTGCATCAGGCTGCACGGTCAGTTTCTGAGCTCATTCTCAGAGCAAGCTTCCAGCCATTTTCTTGAAACCTCTAGGAAATCTAGCTCAGAGCAGCCAAATACAAGTTAGCTTATCACCCATGTTCATCATGGTGCCTTGGAAGCCCAAATGAACTGTGCCTTTGGCACAGTGACTCTCTTGTCACCCAACAAATTATGACCTTTTTTTTTTCCATTTTTTGTCACATTGACTCAATTTCCTTAAGCGATATCAAGATCCGATGCTTTCACTTCTCACTCCGCTAAATGAGCAAGGTCTGAATGGGAATGGAGACCCCCTCAAAGTCCTCTGCATCCCTAGAGGAGATGGCTGCAGGTAGGGGCTGAGCCCCACACCGGGAACCTCGTTCTCCAGGAGGCAACACCACCAGAGGCCTAAAAACACACATGGGAAGAGAAAGCCCACTCGTGGTGATGCAAATGCACCGCTTTGGAGAATTCAGCACCTCGACAGTTAACACCACACGTACAGTTCACAACCCCCTGGTGCCTTCCAAGTGTGGCTAATCACTCACAACCCTCCCCAGCCCTCCCGCCATTGGCGTGGCCATTCTCTTTATAGCTCTACTAGAGCGTGTTCAAGTTTCTGTCAGAACCAGAAACATGCCACACGCTGCTCTAATCCCTTTAGCAGTGCACAGACTCAAGCAGCTCACCAATAAAAGGGTGAGTGCCACCCCTGAACTCCTCTAATTCGTCACAGTCAACAGGATTTTTTCCCCCCTCTTTCACAGCACAGCAGTAACTTAACAAGCCTTTGATGCACCGGCTGGTCCCTGTCGCATCTACAGCCTGATGAAAGTGCTGAGGGCAGCAGCAAACAAGAGATGCTCAGCTACAAAGTGAAAACGAGCTTCCCTCTTAGCTGTCCCCATCATCCCACAGCCGAGGGAGAAAAGGAGGTGTGAGGAGGAGATCTTTCCCAAACCACCTCGTATCACCCCTAAATTAAATGTTATTATTAAATAAATTAAACATCTCCCTAAATGCAGGTGGGGTGCATCTGTATCCTGCAAGGCAAGAGGTTTCCCTCTTGCCTCCCGCTTCCCTCCATCCCCATCCTCTGGCAGCATGGCAGGGAGTAAAGCGTCCTCAGTCTGGTTCTGTTGTCCTGGCAGAGCAGCAGGGTCTGGGACTCCCCAGGTCATCCCTGTTAGGTTTACAATTCGTAAACGCTTAGACAGATGGGCCTGGCTAGTTCCACAGAAATGCCATACAGGATACAGCAGGGGCCCTGCTGAGCAACATATTTTTTCCTCTATGCCTTGCGAATCACAGCCAGCAGTGAGTACAAGCAGGTTTTTTTTTTCCTCCTGTGTTTAGGAAATCTCTCTGCCACGGCTGGTGAAGAAGGAAGAGCTGAGTGTGCTTTGGGTGTCAGCACGAAGGTGCCTGCTCAGCTTGGAGCCACTTCTCAGGCACAGAAATAACATAGCTCACAAACTCAGCCAGCAAGACCCCCGCTCTCTTCAGAGAAGGCACAGTGATCCCAAACAGCTTCCTGAAATTAAGAGAGGGCTGTGGGCTCACTCTGCCCAAAGTCCTGCAATAGGTCCTACCATTTACAGGTGTGTGTTTGTAGGAACACATGCTCATCAGCTAAGAGTAATGGATGGGATGTCTGGCAGGCCAGGATTTTTGAGGCCATGCTTGAAGCCCCATCTGTGCTATTTGCACCAGTCCTGTTGACCCTCATCAGCTGCCAGCCTTTGCCATCGCCTTTCTGCCTGGCCAAACCCTTCAGGATCATCTAACTCCCCTCACCTGCCCATGACCCTCAGTGGCTTTAGGGAGAAGACAGAAGGTGAAGCTCAAGAACAAATTTCCCTGTGGGTTAGGGGAAGAGAGCACAAAAAGAGAGCAGAAAACCTACCTGGATGAAGTTGCTTCTCCAGGTGCACGTAGATGTGTAACCCCTGGGGGGCTGGCTGGGGGGGGGCAGGGTGCTTTTTGGTGTCCCCCAAAAGTTCTGTTCGGGGTCACTTGTCCATGTAAGCAGCACTGCAGCCTGTCCCTGTGGGATGTCACTTTGGTTCTCCCATCAGTACATGTACACACACTCTTTAGTGCATCCAGGTATGGCTGTGTTAGCTTTTAATCCACCCACGCCAGGTCTCAGCTTGCCAGGAAGTCCATCCAGGGGTATTTGGTGCTCCCCACAAAGCGCAGTGGTGATGGGGGATGCCTCTTGCTCCTCAACTGCCATTGCCCAGCTTGTGTGTGTTGTGTGTGCACGTGCATAGGTGTGTCACAGGAGTGGCCAAGTGGCTGTGAGCCTGTTGGGGAGTGCACTGAGAGTCTCTGTAGCACCCAGAAACCAGGGGGAAAGGGTGGCTTAGAGGAGACACACTGGTTTCTCAGAAACAGTGATGCAAGTTCCACTTTCAAGCACTGACAAGTCCGTTTTAAGGGTCTAGGAAGGATTGTGCACACACACGCTATGTTTATGAAGTACACATGCAGTTGAACACCAGTCAGGATGGCGCTTTTCCTTTCAGGATGGTGACCCTGTTCTAGGGAAACTGATGAAACCCTACAGGAGGGAGATCTGAGTCATGAGAGCTTCTCATGGAAACTTACTTCCTGGCCTCCTTTTTGCTGTGCGCTGAGAACACAAGATGAACTAAGGCATGGCAGAGGGAAGCTGCAATAGCATGAGCTCTCCGGAGCGTGATAAGCAGTTTTCATTCCTATAAAACATGCGGTCTTCCCGTATCAGTCTTTCCTGCTTCTGATTTCTCCCCTTTGCCCTCCTCACTCCCAGCCCAGCTCAGGGAGCAGCCTGTGGTCTTCGCTCACACATCCATTCAGTAACTTGCAAGGTCCCATCATTTATAATTCTTAGACACACAAGCTGCCACTTTCACATACGGAAATTCCCAAAGGTCAGAGAAGGGAAATGGTTAATTCCTTTTATTCAATGCCTAACCTCCCCCCTCATCCCCCACTTCCCACCCCCACCCTGTGTGAACAGGAAGCTTGAAAAGGAAAAGCTTTCTGAATCCAGCAGCTGGGAATGGAGGAATCCTGGAACTTTATGCTGCAGAAGCTCAGAGACAACAATAAAGGTTTCCCCCCCTTCCAAAGAGCAAGTATATATATAAAAGGAGTTATCTCTTCAAACAAACACATGGGGGATGGGAGGGGTCAAAATCCCAGCAGGCAAGTGCTGAATTGGCTAAAGCTCCAGTGAGAGCATGGGTAGACCTGACCAGACCTGACCATATCACAAGCCCAGTAATTGGAAAAGCTAGGGAGAAGCCTAGCCAGGTGATGCTCGTACAGGTGTGCTTTGCACCTTGCTCATGTCTTGTTTGCATTGCTGAGAGACACGAGCCCAAAAAACCTCCTTGAGATGCTAAGTAACAGTGGAGTGGACCTGAAGGCAGCACGCAGGGATGTTGCCCTCTTTATAAGACCAGCCCCAAACACCAGCTTGCAGCCCTTTCAGATGGGGAAATCAGGGTGACTGAAAATTCAGCTACCTTTGGATTTTTGCCAACCTGAACATCCATCATGAGGACGAGGATGATTTGCTTATAAAGTACCAGAGTGCCTGCCAGGACTAACGGGAAGCCAGACTCGTGCCCCAAGGAGTTTACTTGCTAATTGAAAGCAGGAGCCTGTTAAAACAACTTTCCAAGAGTCTGGCACTGCAGAGCACATGCCTATGCTTTCGACACTGTGGTAGAGATTCTTAGAGATCCTTATGGAGAGTGTTGGGATGCCACAAAGTTTCAATGAGTAATGTGAACAAATAGTCATCTGAGAGGCAAAGATAACAAGCTCAGTCACGTACTCTGCGCTGCGGGTGAAAGAAGAATGAATTTGGCATGAATAAGGATTTGGAATATATCTTCCCACTTGCAGCACACATAGCCCCAGATCAAGGATCTCTGAGCCCAGTGGTCAGAAGGAGCTGCTAAAGTTATTCCTGTGGCCCCTCTGTGAGTGTCCACATGTACCTGCACACATGCACACCTCCGGCAGCTTTACAGGGGTGCAGAAGCTTTCGGTGGAGTTTCACCCTGCAAAGATGGAGCCTGCTGCTGTGACCCAGACCCACCACAGCTTGCAACCAACTGGGCACCGTGTCCTTTAAGCCAACTCAAACGTGATCAGCTGTAGGGTTTGGGGTTTTTTTCCAGAAACTAGACTGAGGCACTTTCGGGTTCTGTAGCCTGTCACCAGAGTGATGCAAGCAGGAGCAATCTACCCTGGCAGCTTTATCAAAATTAATTACTGCTTCAAAAGCCTGCTCTAGGCTAGCTCAGATGAGCACCAGCAGTTACGTGGCAACAGGAGAGGCAGGGACCTTGTGTTTTATTTCCCTGCTGACCCCTTGCACAAACTGTGTCACCACTTCATGGGGGTGTGAAGAGCTGAGGGCTCCTTGGAGGAAAGAGGTACCCGCACTGACACTATTCCACAAACCGGAGGGCACAGCCTGCCCGAGGGCTGCCCTCCTGTTCACAGCACTTGGCTGTCTTGCTTTTCAAGACCTCATGAAGATGAGGGGTATGAGAACTTACCTTTTTTCAGCCTTCATGAATTAGGTTGATACATGCAACCGTTGTCACCAGTGGCACTTAAATGTAGTGGCAACTTTGTCCTGTGAATCGCGGAGTCCTGCCGCTCCCATGTTTATAGGCTTCTGCAACTGGAGGAGGCAATAGTAAATAAAAACAGGATTCAGTGGCCAACTTACGCCATCCCTCTGCATTTGTAACCCTAAATCTCCTCCTCAAAGATCCAAAGCCTCGTTTGCGTTCAGCTTACAGTGATATTTATCGGAGTCTTCAGCTATTCCCCCTTTTGAACCTTTGGATATTCTCCCCTCCTCACAAATTAGGGGCTCACATCTGCATTATTGAATGCTGCCACTGCCAGGATGCAATCAAACCACCAAACTCTCAGGCCTGCAGTGTCCCAGGGGAGCCCAGCCCAGACTCTCCTACAGCCCACGCCAGACAACCCCAATGCCATCCCTCCCACCGCCAGAGAATGGAAAGGGACATTGGCAGCGCCAGCTCCCCTCCAGCATGCCCTGCTTGGGGTGGCCCTGGGGACCGTGGCCAGATGGCATAGCTTAGAGCGATCCCACCCCAGCCCCACGGCACTGCTGGCAGCGCGTCAGCCCGGGATCAGACCACAGTGAGCCCTCTGCTTGGCAAGAGCTGTCAGCCTAGGAACCAGGAGAGCGTTTTACCTGGCCATGGGCCGCCCCCCCAGTGCAGAAAAGTCACGGGGCTTTTCCTCCCCACCACAACTACAGGGCTGTTTGCCTATTTCCCTCACACCAAGCCCTATCTGACACAGACCCGTGGCTAACGGGGCTGCGTGCTCTCCCGGCCCCTGGCCCGGTGCATTGTTTGCCCATCCATCCACCAGCGCTGGGTCCCTCCATCCATCCATCTGCAGGGTTAGGATCCACAAATCTCTGAGGGCAGGCAGCGTCCTGCTGTGTTTAAAGGGGAAGTAGTAAATGCTGCCTGAGTCACTGTTGATGTAAATACCACATCATATTTGACAACTGCTCTAAGGCAAGGCTTCATTAGTAGTATTTTGCGATCTGACTTCAGGGGCTGCTTTCTGAAGTTTTCCCTTTTTTTTTTTTTCTCTATTCTTTTTTTTCTTTCCCCACTCTCTTGTTTGTAACATCCCCTTTGAACTTGTGACAATAAAATTTCCTTCCCCAGTGATTTAGTCCTTTTCCACTTGGCACGCATGGACATTTTCCCTGCTGTTTCTATGGAACTGAAGTCCCCATGAGTCCCTTTTGTTTACTTCCTTGCAAGTAGCCGAGCATCGTCGGTGAGGTCAGAGGGAAGGTGCGTGGCTCTGGGAATAGCGAGAGCGATGCTGCCAACACCAGCAAGCTGTAAAATTAACCTGCCTTGACACCTACCCCATTTTCAGGCTCTGCCGGGGTTTATTTGTTTCCATCCACCGCCACACTTCCCGATTTCAGCTGGCACCTGAAATGAAAGTACCAAAATACTATGAGAAAGTCGTAACATTTGTGCAGTTGCTAAGCCAGCAAAAATAAGGCTGATGAAATGCCTCACTTCAGGAACAAGCCTGATAACCTTTGGGAGACAGGACTCCTGTTGTGCCCTCTCTGGCACATCATTGTGGCACCAGTCAGGTGGGCCAGCCGGGCCACCTGCTGCCTGTCCCACCATTGCCAACACTCCATTGGGGCTCAGGGACCCAGGAGAGCAGCTCACACCACCTTCACATCCAGCCAGTTGGTTGGTTTGTGGGAAGGTGGTGTGGGGGGATTAAATGGAGATGTTTTCCTGAAGCACCACTGGTCATTGCTGGAGAGGGGGTATCGGATTTTTGGGGCAAGTGGTTTGGTCCCATGTTGTGGATATTCTGATTCTAAAGGATCTTCCCTCTGCAGTCAGAAGGTGCTGCACAGCCGGTGCCACCCGTGTGACGTGGGGCAGGAGCCCCAGAACTCAGCACAGATCAGCCCCGCTGGCTGAGCAACACCAGCCACCGCACTCCTGGGTTAAGCTTGACCAAATTTATCCTCAGATTCATCCAGGAAAGACTCCCGACTAGAAACAGTCCAAACAGGATGAAGGTGAGGAAACCCGTCATTTCAAACCCCTTCTGCTATCTGAAACGGGCTGGAAACCCCTCTCAAATTTGATGCTGGGAAAGTGTTAAACAGTCAAGTGGGTCTCAGTAAAGCAGGTGAAGTGAAATCCACCGGCAGCAGCCTGTGGGGACGGGGGGGTCTCTTCACCACTGTACCAGGTGGCTGCACAATACCCCGCGATTAGCACCCACCCACCCACCCTCCCTCCCCAGTCTGGCTGCGGGGACAGGTGACTGCAGTTAGCAGGGGACCCCTCATGTTGGCTTGGCTCTTCTTACACAGCATGGTCTTTTTTAAACTTTCCCTGGGGCAGGGGGGGCAGGGAGAGGGGTTGTTTCACTGCCTCCCTGTTTTGTACAATGGAGTGGTGCCTGGTTTGCAAACCCACAAGCAGAGGAAGCTGTTGTACTGTCTGGTTTCAAACTTCCACGGAATCACGGAATTGTCAGAGTTGGAAGGGACCTCTAGAGATCACCAAGACAGTGTCCTTTTGGAAGGGAGGTGGGATGGGGAGGAGACGCGCTGCCAGTGCCAGGCTGGGTCCCTGCCTACGGAGGCAGCCCTGCATGGAGCCAGTTCGTCCCTGCAGAGCAGGTTGTTTGGCCTTTTGAATTAGTGTTTCAATTTGAAATATGTATTTATTTTGCAAAATAGAGTGAAGAAAGCTAAATAGAAAGTTTCCCCTTGAAAACATTTCTGTTCACGCTCTTCCTCACCTGCAGCCCTGGCTCTCCTGTCCTTCCCTTCCTCCCTCCCTCCTAATTTTTTTAAGTGAAGGAAAGAGAAATAACCTGAGAGAAAGTAGGACATCCGCCACCCTTCTGACTGCAATGTTAATAAACACTTTTCATTAAAAATCACCTTAGAAATAGACAGATGTTTTGACAACAACAAAAAAATATCCTTATTGTCATGTGTTGTCCTGTTGCCATGGAACCCCTGCTTTCCAGGGAAGAAATACACACATATGGAAACCCTGGTGACTGCTCTTCAGCTCTGCTCCAGGGACTTTTTGACTGCAGCCACCTATCCCAGGCAAACTCCCCTTCCCACCACCCATGGCAAACCCCTGAAGGTGGTCAGAGGATGGAGCTCCACATAGGACTTGCTGAGGACAGCCATACCAGTAGCATTTTGTTGTTTACAGCCAGTGTAAAGGAGGAAATGTTCAGCCTACATCCACAGTGAGGTGGAAGCAGGGGTATATGTTGCATATCAACTAATCTCAGTGCAGGAGCAGGTGGCCAGAAGACTCAACGTGACTTTGGTCCTTCTGAACACCAGCTTTGCAGGTGTATACATGAAGGAGCCTCACCCTGCCATGCACAGGGCCTGAAGGATTGATTCCCTTCTCCTTGATGAAGACCTGACTGTAGCACCATCTCCAGCCTGCCAAGAGCAAACTGTGCTGGCAGGGCACTGCCACGTGCTGGTCTTCTCTGCCCAGTGGGGCTCAGTGTAACAGAGAGGGATCCCAAGCCTCCCAAAGCATCTCTCTGAGTTTGCACATGCAGCCTGGGTCATGAGGCTGCTTAGCTTTCAGAGAGTGGCATACCCACCAGGGATGTAAAATTGAATTTATTCATGCAGGGCTCATTCCTAATCATAGAATTGTCTAGGTTGGAAGGGACCTTTAAGATCATTTAGTCCAACCATCAACTTAACTCTGATAAAGAAAAAAAAAAATATCACAAAAAGCCATATCACTAAACCATGTATCTGAGCACTATGTCAACCTGTCTTCAGAATACCTCCAGGGATGGTGCCCCAACCCCTTCCCTGGGCAGCCCATTCCAATGCTTAATAACCCTTTCAGTGTAAAATTTTTTCCTAATATCCAACCTGAACCCTCCCTTATGCAACTTGAGTCCATTTCCTCTTGTCCTATCAGCTGTGACTTGGGAGAAGAGACTGACCCCACCTCTCTACACCCTCCTTTCAGGGAGTTGTAGAGAGCAATAAGGTCTCCCCTCAGCCTCCTTTTCTCTAGGCTGAATAAGCTCAGCTCCCTCAGCCGTTCCTCATAAGACTTACTCTCCAGACCCCTCACCAGCTTCATTGTCCTAAATCGCAAATGTCTGTGCAGTGCCCTCCACAGGGGCTGGTGTGGTACAGGGGCCCTTCCTCCCACAACCTGTGGGCACCAGAAGGGTTGAAGGGTTCAAACAGTTTTCTCTCTTCGAGAGAAGATAAAGTGATTTTGGACTACCCCTGTAGCACACATCAAAACGGTCCTAGAAGTGGAATTCATTTACTCAGGACTAACAGTCCAGTATTCTGGCCTTTGTCTTGTCAGCCTGGCTTAAAGCCGGGATGCTCAGACATAATGCATCACCAGGCTCCTCATCCCATAGCCAAGTACTGCATTGCTGAAATAAACAGGGAAGATGCAAGGAATAAAAGCTCTGCCAAGAGAAGCTGCATCTGGGTTAGATGAAAGGATAAGAGAGCAGGGAGGGGCAGTGAAAGATATCACTGAAACCTAATGTCCACCAGATCTTCCATACTACACCTGTGTGCACGACGCAGTTGGACACAAACTGCGAGGCATCAAGTTCTCCCAGATTAACTTCAGAAAAACACAGTGTTCCGTACCTTAAAGATTAAAGCAGTTTGGTGATGGAAATAGGAAGCTGCCAAAGAACCAACTAATCATGTTGCTTTGTATCAGCTCTTGCAAGAATATAGCAATGAAAGACTTTTCACTTCCTGAGTTCCTCAATATACTTCCTCTTACCTAATTTCTTTGTTATGTGAATACAATTTCTGTTCCCATGAACAAGGAGGATGCTTCGTTTTCGTTTCCAAACATCATTGGGGAGCTGAGTTTACAGTTTCATTAGTAATTACATTCAATTGAAATGGAAATTTTTTATTTTTCTCATCATAGTCTTCAAATTCCTACCTGCTGGGTAGGGTGGGACAGGAGGGACAATGTTGGCAATGTCCGGGCGCCTTTGGAGTATAAGCTTATTTTTAGAAATTACCTCACTATTTACAGACCTAAATCCAAGTGATTTTCTCAAATGATTAAGACCAGACCCTCAAAGACAGATACTTCATTTTGAGTGAAATCAAGGGGATTGCGCACTTACTTTTTTTTTTTCATATGGTTGGCCATAAGTCCCTCTTGAAAACAGAAGACAGCTCTGAATCACATAGGCACTTTCACAAGCTGAACTCGAGAAGCCCAACACCAATCTCCGTCGTATCGGCGTAAGGCCAGGGTAAGCGCAGCAAGGAGTTGGACCAGAGCTAAAGCCGAGGGGAGGAAGTCCAACAGCTTGTTTGTGTTCTCCGGAAGGCGAGCATAACTCACTAAACAAATGTCAGGAGGGGTCACATCCCGCTCTTCTGGAAGCCAGAGGGGAATTAACCTGAGAAGAAACCCATGTTAGAGATGAAACGCAGGAGGTTGAATTTTAAAAACATAAATGGACGATTGAGTGTGTAACAACAGCAAAGAAAAACATCCAGGAGCTGTTGCATCGGGGCTTACTACTTGCAAACTCTGTTACCGAGCGTGCATGTCTCTTCTTTGCAGAGCATGCATACACCTCAAAGGGTCGCAGTTGCCTGCCCCTCTTTGCAAATGAGCCCCACAGGGCTCCTTGAAAATACACTAAATCCCTAAAGCAACCAGCTGCTGGAATTACAGCATTTGTGTCTGAACCGCTCTGTCTTTTGCTCGGAGCCCACTTCCATCCCTTTGGTTCTCCCGTGTGCGTGCACCTGCCTTGCCATTACCCTTTCAGGAGCCCCTGTGCACCTGCAGGGGCTCTCTTGCAGCTATTAGCCCTTTGCACTGTGTGACACGTGGCCTCAACGAGAGCAGGGTGGCAACCATCCGCGGGGATGGCTGATGCTGTAGGGCTGCTGTGCAAGTGCAATGCTCAGAAGAGGAGGCAGCAGCAGAGCTGATGGGGAAACCCCCTTCCACACCACATCACTGACAGGAGCATATCAGCTCGGGGAACAAGGGGACCACTGTCATCTCCACAGCTATCCCCATCCCCAGGGACCTAGAGGGGAGAAGATCAAAACTATTGCACCTATTTCTTTTTTTTTCTGCCACAGCTGAAGCAGAAATAGATTGTGGAAGTGCCCCAGGTTCCTTCAAGAGTATTGTCTGGTGGGTGGTGGGCCCCGGGTGGAACTGCAGCTGGAAGAAGGGCGTGGGAACTGCAGACAAGGCAACTGCTGTGGGCAGCGCAGGTGTGGGCTGAGACCCAGGACTGATCTTGCCTTGCTCTGATCCTGGCTACTCTGCAGGACTTGTTTTGTGCTGTTACATTGATGGTTTCACACAAACCCACGTGTTGGAGCTGGGGGTGGTTCCCCAGAGGCTGTAGTATAAAGGATGGGTGTAGAAGACAGATGATTGTTCTCTGGTTATCCTTAATCCAGTCTAACTGCAGGTTGCCAGCTGACCTGGTGATCTCCTGCATCGTACATAGGGGTGTTGTTCTGGCAGTGTGATTCAGATGCACTTGTTGATCCAGCAGAAAACAAATTTACCAAAAAAAGAAAAAATGTTGTCCATTCTTTCTGTAGCCTCCAGGATTGCAACTTCCAATGCAAGGGAGGCTCCAGAAACGTATGGCAGGAAGAGCAGGACCACCCCTTTCACCAGCAGCCCATGGTCAGATCAGATTAAGTCTAAATGGGAAACTGCACCCTGAGGGTCAGCAGATATTACTCCTGGTCATTGCACAGCCCAAGTCCCCATTGTTCATGCCTATTTTGCATGGGTGTAACCCTACTGGTACTAACACAGTTACTTCTGCTACATCTCTACAGGTCTTGGAGAGAAGTAGAGGCTCGCTGATTTAAAAGCACACTGTCCTTCAGAGGTCTGAGCTTTAGCCCTGAACCACACAGAGGACTGGCCATGAACAGAGTCAAACTGAGCTAGCTCAATTAAGCCATCCAGAAGCAAACACTAAAAATCACCTCCCAGTAAGTAAAAGGGCAAGTCTGAAAAAAAATTAAAGCTTGTGAGCATTGATAAAGAAACAAGAGCTCCAGGGGTAAAATAATCAGGAATATCCTTATAGCACATGTGCTTTATCTACAGATCTTATGCTTGATGTTATTCAGGTCATGATGCGCTCTCAAGTCTCTATGCAAGAGCAAAAAAAAAGTGAAGCATCAGGATGAACTAAGAAACCACCCTGTCTGTGCTCAATTCTTGCTGGCAGCACAGGTAATGATTTATTTTCATTTCTGTATATTTCATGTCCGTCTGATCAATATTCCCAAGAATAAGAGCCCGAAGAGGAATTTCAGTGATAAAGCAGCCAGACAAAAGAGTAGGGGTTAGGGTCCTTCCTTACTGACCAGTCCCAGGGTGTTTGCTGGTGGAAGGGAGGTGCCGATAACCTGGGCAGATATTCAGGCTTCCGTTTGTTTTGCTGCCCCACTTAATCCTTGCAGTGGTTGAAGCCAGCAATGCTTCAGTTAGATTAATGAGCCAAACTAAAACAAACCCGCAGGCTTCGAGTACAGGCTCTCCTGTTTAACACTGTGAGGTCCACTACCAAGAACCGTGGATACAGCTCACCATTAGGAAACCCCTTTTTCCCCTCTTTCGGTTTTTCCACAGTGACGGAGGCTGTGACACACAGCTGGGACTTTGTGTCTCCCCTCGGGTCAGGCAGGCAAGGGGCTGAGCTCATTCAGGTTTTCGCCTGCTGCTGCCACCACGGTCTCCCTTCCCAAGGGGCTCTGAGAAATGCACAGCAACTCAGCTGGCTTCAGGGAGCAACCGCTGGAGGAACCCAGCACAGACAGTCATCGTCTTGGCCTTACAGACTCACCACTAAGCAAAAAAACATCTTTAGTGTTTTCATTTTAGAGTGGCTGTTGCTGTTTGCTCATGATGGCAAAAGATTTTCTCTGCGTTTTGTTTATGGTATATTGAGGGGACTAAATCTCCCCTTCCTATGTTCCTCAGAGATTTTGCCCAGATATTTTAGGAAATCCCAGCATGGAAGTCTTGTGAAGCAGAAAGCTGAGTTGCAGCTGAAAGAAGAAGGGATGTGAGTAAAGGCTGTGAGTAAACAAAAAGCCATTTTTAAGAGAGACTAAAAAAAATTCATCTCAAGGAAGAAAGGGGGAAAAGGGAAGGAATGAAAGGAACTTCCCTCCTGCCAAGTGCACACGCCAACTTCCCACT
This sequence comes from Calidris pugnax, assembly GCF_001431845.1. Classification (NCBI taxonomy): domain Eukaryota; kingdom Metazoa; phylum Chordata; class Aves; order Charadriiformes; family Scolopacidae; genus Calidris; species Calidris pugnax. The sequence continues at coordinate 3,917,100 of NW_015090921.1, forward strand.
CTCTGAAAAGCATAACTTCTCATCAAAGCAAAATGAAAGGCTCGCAGCTGAGCTAAAATAAAGACATCCATGAAGACATCCACTTCTGAGATAGTGCTTTGAAAAATGCCAGTAGAGACAACTGCTTTTCACACCAAGAGAGGCAAAAAGAGACTGCCTGTAGTGCAGGAGTCAGGTAATCAGGTGGAGAGCACAGTAAAGGCAACTGCAATAGTTGGAGAGTCTCAACTAATTTTGACTGTAAAAAGGATTACTGCAGCTTGGTAAGATTGTTATGATGCTGCAGAAACTATTTCACAGAATCATAGATTGGGTTGGAAGGATAATCCAATTGCAACCCCCCTGCCATGGGCAGGGACACCTCCCACCAGCCCAGGCTGCTCAAAGCCCCATCCAGCCTGGCCTTGAACCCCTCCAGGGATGGGGCAGCCACAATTTCCCTGGGCAACCTGTTCCAGTGTCTCATCACCCTCACAGGAAAGAATTTCTTCCTGAGATCTAGTCTAATTCTCCTCTCTTTCAGTTTAAAACCCCTCGTCCTATCGCTCTACTCCCTGATAAAGAATCCCTCTCCATCTCTTCTGTAGCCCCCTTTAGGTACTGGAAGGCTGCTACAAGATCTCCCTGGAGCCTTCTCTTCTCCAGGCTGAACAACTGCAACTCTCTCTCCTGTTTGAAAGTGCCCATGATGGGAACACAATTCCTTTCTCCTGTAAATATGTCATTATCCATGGCAAAGCACAGTCAGGTGCTCTGTTATTGAGATCTTCTTGCCTAAAGCTAAGGAGACAAATCCAAGAGAAGAGAAAGCAGCTTCTGTCCCACTGGGTGTTTCACCTACGCTCTGGCTGGGAACTCCAGCATACAATTTCCACACGTGTGCTGCGAGTGGGCTCTGGCTGCCAGCTCCACCTGTAAGAGGACACTCGCCTGCAACCATGTCACACCTCTGCATGGTCTGTGAGGTGCTCACAGGATGTGTGTCTCATCAAGGAGAGGCCCCCAGGGTCACACTACTGGCTCTCAAGCTGCCTTCATCTACCTAATGAGGCTGCCCAGGGGCTGGGGAGGCACCCACCAGGGGCAGTGGGAGGGAGGGGAAGCAGCCCCACCAGAGGGTTGTGGATTCAACACACCCAGCTGAGAGGGAGTCACAGAAATGAGAAGCCGGGAAAGCATCATGCCATAAAGGGCTGACCTTCACGGCACCACTAGGGAAACCCCGGGAGTTTTATAAAGAGCAAGCAATAAAAAAATCCTCTGAAATCTCGTGAGTTCTCTCTTCCCTAGTAAATTCTTTGCTCATAGGATTCTCGAAACCTGTGAAAATCTGTGAGACTGCCTTCCGCTAGTGTAGTAAAGGAAACTTGGGGGAATTTCCCCTGTCATGCTGAAACTCAGGGACCATTTAGTGCTTTACGATTTGGCAGATGCAGCTCTGAGAAAAGAGCTCCTTCTCTTTGCATCAACTCAGTGCAATTCCACCACAGCCAGGAAATTCTGGAAAATAATGAAATGGGAATCAGGCCAAAATTTTCCTACAAACAGAGTGCCATGTTCATTGGACAGTATCCCTCATACACTGGTGTAAATCAAGATGTACATTTCTTGCAGATAGCATGAGGAGCTGACGTGAAGGAAGATCAGATCCTGGATATAGCTAACACCAGAAGCTCCATTTACGTCAGCCAGAAAAGGGTGTCTTTGCCTGGATATTGTGTTCTGTATCTCTGAGGTTCTATTTTCCTTTTCCTAACTATAAAAATTATAAAATGAGATTAACATAAAGATAAGAGGCGAGTAAAGCAGCGCCCTGGCTGAGCCCTGGAATATCTGCCAGCTTTGAAACTCCTTCCCCTTCCTCCTCCCTGCCAGAGGGTCTTCAGGGGAGCAATGTAAGGCAGTGCTGTCAGCATTGTCCCAAGACCTGTGGTACACCTGCACCTCATACACTACCAAAAAATGGCCTTTTCCTGAGACCCAGCTGCTTTACAAACCTTGTTTGGCTCTTGAACACCACCATGAATATCTGAAGAAACCCAGCTGAAGCCAGCTGAGCTAAACCTGCACCGAATCTCTGGCAGCAAGGGCCGAAGTCCACCTTCACCTTCATGGCACCAGGGTACAGGGTCTCCATTGCAGCTTCTGCTGACTGAAGCAAAAGGGCTCCTAATTTGGGGCAACCCTGCTCTGAACTGGCAGGAGGCTGGGCACAGGACACTATGTACATGGCTGCAGCCAGCTCTGGACCAGACAGAGCACAGGAAAAACACGTGTCCGAGGGAATCCACCACATCTGCTGGTACAGGACCACATGGATGCACTCGCAGCCTGGAAGGGAACGGGGACCCAGGGTACAGCACAGGGGAGCAGCCAACAACTCCTGGGGACAGCACTAAAAAGCAGCACACTGTAACCCCCCAAACCCAAGAAGCGATGACTGTGTTGATCTTCCGTAGTGGAAAAAAAAAAAAGCTTTCAAAACAGCTTTCAGGAAAGCAGAAGACCAGAGAAGGAGCCACTTAAATCAGTATATCTACTCACGAGAGTCTGACTCCTTCAGTTCTAGAGAGGACACAGCTGTGTTATTTTACTACCATTTGGAGATTATTTATATGTGCAGAATACAATTTTTAACTCACATTTCAGGCATCTGTGTTTACTCTGCTGGAAGCAGGTCAAGCTAGGAAGTGTTCTAGTTCATGCTGACACGTACAGAAAGTTGTTCCTTACTTCCACTGAGAGCCTCTGAAAAAGAAATACAGCAGTTTGGAAATAACTCTTGAAGTGAGAACTCCCTCTTGTTTCTTCATGTTAGAGCACAGGAGAAGCACGGGGAAAGGTAAGTCATATTGGCACGCAGAATTTGGACTGTCTGGAAATAAGTGGTGGTGAATGGAGGTAGCACATAAAGGAACCACACCATGTCCTCCACACGATATGCCTTTGCATGTTCAAGCAACTTCTCTCTTGCCCTGGTTCTTTGAGTCAGCAGCAGTGAGAAGGAGAGGGAATCCTCTTCAGTGAAACTTGGTGTGTCTGTGTCCATGTCCATCACAGGATAGAAACACACAGAGTTTAAAAGTCACCTCCTGTGTGGGAGGCAGTTCCCCTCCACCTTCATCACAAGTGAGGAAAGGACAGGAGGTGCCATGGCATCATCCAGCACAGCCCTGGGATGGAGACAATGCGGGTGCAAAACCAGAGTGGGAAACAAGAGCAGAGTGAGTGCAGGACTCAGCCAGAGCTTTGTAGGATGCTGGTACTAACATCTTCAATGAAACACGTCTTTCTGTATCTACACACCCTGAACTCCAAGGTGCCAAAGACAGCCATCACCACACAGACATCAGGGTAGTTGTATCAGCCACCGCAAGCCCTGTAGCTACGAGGCAAGGAGACTTCTGGCACCCCATGGTGTGGCCCTCAAGTGGACTTGAAAAAGCCTGCCCATTTCTGGGGAGCTTCCCGCCAAGCAACCTGTGGCTGAGCAGTTCCCATACTGCATGGGCAGAAGGTCCCCTCTGCCAGGACCCTCTGGGTGCTGCTCGCACTCGGTGACCAGCACACATTCTTCCCAATGGGCTCAGCACGCCCCTTGCAGAGCCAGAGATGGTCAGGCCATGAAGTCGCAGAAGACTTCCTATGAAATCTTGTTTCTAGGCTACTGTCTCCCCGAACTCCTTCCACTGAAAAAATTTAATGCTGATTTACAGGAATAGTATTTGTTTACACGTTATTATTGTTAGCAATTGGCCGGGGATGACAAAAGGTCTTTGCAGCAGCTCAGTCACACAAAGCTCAGTCACACAAACGATTTCAGGAACTCAAAGATAATGGCACCACAAAGAAGCGTTCCCATGGCCAGGGTGCTGGTATCAGCCGACGAGAAATGACAGCAATATATCCACCTCAGCAGAACTGCTCTGTGCCACTCCAGAGATAAGCACTCTCACCAGCCATTCACACGTCCACATATATTACATTTTGCTGCACTTTTCACTGGGGAAAATAGCCATAAGGAATACTGCTCTTCAGCCCATGTAAACTTCCATGTTTCAGAGATTTCTGAGGTCCCCCACAGAGATTAGGACTGGGGTTGTCCCCCACTGCCGATGATTCACACACCTCTGTCCCCAGTGCTCCCTGATGAAGATGTCACTGCCATCCTGGGAACTTGACACATATCTGTCTGTGCTGAGGACAGTCAGGAACTCCTGGGCAGTTAGATTAGGATTGAAATATCTAGGAACATCTCACTAACTGCAGTCTTGCAAAATATTCCCTAAAGGGCTGACCCTGGGAAGCCAGTGCACCGTAGCTTTTAACACTCCTTTCCTGGATCCTAATCTGTGGTCATGAATGAGGTTATACGAATTGCCACAACCGTGACACTCATGAATGAGCTCCTCAGCAGAGCTGCTAGCCTCCCCCCACCATGCTGGAGCTGCAAGAGATGCACACACACACACACTCTCTCCACCACATTTAAAGTTTTTGGGTTTGGGGCTCATGGGTGGCTGGAAACAGCGCTAAGCAAAGAAAATCTGGTTTGGACTCTGATTTGATCAGAGCACTTGAGGAGAGAAAAGGGATGCTTTTTGTCAGCCAGAAGCAAACACAGTTGAGATTGTTGCACCATAGCTCTCTCATCTTAGAGCCAAAGTAACCCCTTCACATGTAACAAGAGAAGAAAATATTACCCTGGCATTACAACAATATTTCTGAGTGATGCACATGAGTTTAATACTGGTCTATTTTACCTGGACATAAAAAATACCAATCTATTTTACTGAGTTTGTTAAATCCATGCAGACCAAACATGCAGTGGATGCAATGCTGGAAAACAGGCTCAGCAGCTGTTTGGACACTTCCAGACTACATGGACAGCAACCTCTATTAGCATCCAGGGATAGCAATAGTAGTTAATTAGCACAATAGTAGTTGTGCTAATAGTAAATTATAGCAGAATTAACTTAGCTCATGTAAACAGATGCCTCCATCTATTCAGCTGCATTACTTGATCCTGACAAGGGGAAACCTTACTTTCCCAGCTTAGTGTCCAAATCACTCAAGACCAGGCCATATTTAATTCCAAAAGATATCAGCCCTACGTATAAACTTGTTTGCAGGGGACACCAGAAAGTCTTGAATCAGTTTTAAGTGATTACGGGTCAGACTACAAATAGATAATTCCACATGGTGTCAGAAAGATGTTCGTCTCTTTTGGATCTGGCTAGCCCATAAGCTCTGTAACATCCTCCATGCGGGCAGGCATTTTCACTGCCCAAGTAAAATTCCTCTGTCTCTTGGTTTGCCCGTTTAAACCATCATTCCCCTCTGCAATGCAGTGCCCAGCATACAGGATAAAAAGAACTGTTCCCCTAAGTCAGCACAATAATGGACTCCAGCAGATAAACTTGTTCTGTCCCTGAATGTCCCGACTTTGCTTGTCTGTCCCACCCATTTATTGCAAAAATCACACGAAAGAATATACAAGATTTGGAGCCAGTTAACTGCATAGGCATACAAAATTGAAATGAGCAGCAAACTCTGGATTCCAGGTCACAGAAAAACCTCTCCTCTGCCCTGCCACCTAATTGAAAATGCTTCCCACAAACAATACAGAGTGTTGGCCGCTGGGTAAACTTCAGCTGTGCTAAAAGGACACAATGATTTCTCTGCGACTTTCTCCAGCCTTTTGGCCAAAACCAGAACATTAAAATGTTGTAAGCCAAGTTCGAAAGGGTAACAGAGCTTCAGTGCCTAACATTCTCCAATCCCCTCCTTACTTCCCCCCAAAAACCACAACAGCTTTGTATAAAGACCAAGAAGAGCATCACTGAAAGCACCTCAGAAAGGCAATCTATGAACTTCCGAGAAGATGGAAGTGGGCAGCCCCAGAGAAGTTCCCTTCTTTGCTAAGACAGCAGCTGCACCAGCTTCCTATCTCCCACAAGCAGCTTCCTATCTCCCACAAGCAGCTTCCTATCTCCCACAAGCAGCTTCCTATCTCCCGAGAGCAGGAGGGGCCAGGGTATGTGGAGGACAGCCATGGCTGAGGAGAAGGTTGGTACTCACCTAAAACTTACAGAAGTAAAGTAGTGATGGGGAGCTGCTTAGGATACAGCAGTAATGTCCTGTTCCCTGGAAACAGGCTGTGGGGATCCCGTAACTCTGCATTCACGACTCACTGCATCTCAGATATATCCTGAAAAAGTTATCCCTCCTTTCGCCACAGAGGTCTTCCAAAATCACCTTTCTTCTTCCGTATGCCCTTCCCCTCCAACTCTCACATTCACGTGATCTCCTGCCAGCCGTCGGTCATGAAGATTTCTGAGATGCCTCTACGACGAGTTGATCTACAAATATATAAAATACCAATATCATATAATACAATACCTCTAATGAGCTATAAACAAACGTCCGGGGAAGGGAAACAGAAAAGCTGCTGGGTTCTGCTTACATTTCCTTGCCTGCCCCCAGGTTACTTAAAATGCCCCAACTGTTGTTCCAAGCTTAATTTATCAGCACAATATTAGGTAAAGAGTTAGCTGGTGACTGTTCACAACCCTCCACATAAGATTACTCTCCTGCACTTGCAAACTTCAGTGGGAATCAAGCTATAGGAAACTTTTCCAACAATCTGAGCTGCCTGGCATCTGACCTCTGCATTCATTTTCCCGACTGGCACACTGACCTGACTACCAGCTGCTTTTCAAAACAAAGTGTAAAACGCCCTATCTCTCCTTTAGTGAGGACACCAGAAGACACTACTTTGCCCTTGGCATTTCATACAGCTTGCAAATATCTTGCAGCAGCTCCTAATCTTTGCAGTTATTGTTTTTTTTCCTAGCAGTCACTGCAGCTGAACAATTGAAATCTCCTGTAGAAAGCAGTTGGCAAGCTGTCAGTAAGAGAGGAACAACTTCTATAGCAAGTTCTTCCTTCTGCCTTTGATACTATGGACCATAGATGGTGGCACAACAGTCACTCACACCCAGCTCAGAGAAATTAAGTGATAACCCCCTTCCCAGATGCAGCACAGAAGAGCAGCCCTCAGGCTCTGCTGGCGCTTCCAGGCCCAGGGGGTCTCAAACTGTGGACCTCCAGGTCCCCTGAGCACACCCAGACATCATGCCTAAAATACACTCTTCACCATTCCACCCGTCTCAGGTCTGAACCCAGTCCTCTGTAAACTGCTCCTACCTAGGTTCTGTTTCCGTGGCCCAGCAAGTCAGCATTGTACATGTTGTCATCTGGCTTGTCCCTGTCAGGTACCCAAATTTCTCCCACTCTCCTGTTTTCCACTCTTTTCCTGCATTGACGGGGCACCTGTCCAAGTGGTCTGCCTCCATCTCCTGTGTTTCCCCTGGCAATAACTCTGGAGGAATTACTGGCCATTCTTCTTCCCACGTGTCTGTTTGCAATACGCCCAGTTTCTTCTCCTTTTAATCAAAGCAATGCCTCTTTTAGGAAGCATGATGTCTTGGGAATGCCCTGTCACTCAGGCAGCTCAAAGGCAACTTCTAGGTCATTGTGACCCTGGCAGGTCCCTCAGCTACTCTCCTTCTCTTTCCAGTCTGAAGAGCTTCTCTGTTCTCCAATTTGCATCCTTCCCAACCACACCATATGTATAACCTCCTCTTCCAGCCTCATATCTGAGATTCCTGCACAATGATGAGCGTCTGTAGATGTTCCTCCCCATTTTTTCTTTGCCCTGTCTTGTTTTGTCAATCCAACAATCTCCCCCACACGTATTTTATCCTGTGGTCTATCCTATCCCAAATTTCATGGCTTATCATTCCTTGACATTGAGTCAGTCCTGTTCCTGGACAGGGGAGGAGCCCTTAGACTCCTTAGTCTTGCCCTTAGACTGGAGGGTAGAAAGGCAGATGTCACTCAAAACAGAGCCCTCTTCAGCCCTTCAGGCTGCTTGAAATGCTCTCCCCTTTTGATTCAGGGAAGGAGGAAATCCCTCTGAGCGGGAGCAAGTGAAACCTTTTCTCTGCACTCCCAGAGCATCATCTAGGAAAGTTACCATTACTCGTAAAGTGTTTAATTTTATAAAAAAGCAGCATTTTTCATCCTCATGAGCTTTAGATTCTTTACTTGGCTCAGAATTGAGTTTGTGACTATTGACAATACCTGGGGTAAACACTAGCACCCAAACAAAATGAAAATTTTCTGTAGAAGCCACACATTTTCAGTACAATGGGAAAACCAGCAAAGAACATATGGTTCATTTTAGAAAAAAAAAAAAATTACAAGACTAACCAAGGGTAGAATTTAAAAATTGCTAATGCTGTCACAGCCCAGTGCTGGACTTTTTCCTGATGACGGACTAGTCTGAGAGAAATTCCAGCTCAAAAACTGCTGATGAATTATTTCCTATCTAAAAGGTGAATCATTGCTTTCAGCTGTAGAGGAAAAGTTCCTAAAAATTTTGGTAGGAGAGCCCCAGGCGCAAAATCTTGAGAAACATATTTGTTCATTCCCTTTGCAGAGCTCAGCTGGGTTACACGGGAAGCGGTTTCTCTGGGAGGATCCCTTCCCCATCTCAGCTGGCCAGGACAAATGGGAGCAGGGCCACCTCCCTAGGCACCTAGCTAGAAGCTCAGATTTTGCTGTGGTTCTTCCAAGCAACATTTTGCATCTGGAAAGATCACCTGAAAACTTGAGAACGGTGGCTTAAAAATTACAAGGTAGATTTAGGGAGAAGACCCAGAAGATCATGCTGGAATCCCCATATAGGGCAAATCTGGATGCTTTTCTGCACCTTCACATCAGCTCAGGTGCATATTTCACTTCTATATTTACCTGTGTATTAGTTTGGTTTTTTCCTTTTGCTTGCATTGCATTGGATCCCAGTTCATGATGATCCTGGGACGTCTGGCACACATATCACCGGAATCCTAGCAGATTGAAACCATCATCTCTCAGCCTAACAACTTGGCAGCTGGTTTCTGAAAGTGAAACTGGCACAGAGGTAAAATGTCAGTGGTTTTAGGCACACTTCAAATGACTGTTCCTCCTTTCCACGCGCAGTCCAGTTCATTTTCACAAAAAGGGACGCGCTTTCTCCTAACAGCTACTTCTTCCCAAGAGTAAAGACATACAGTCAATAGAATGACTGCTTTATCAAATGCAAACAAATTCAGCTCTTGGTCTCGATCTAATCATTAATACAATGTTTATCCATCCCATGTTGCAAGAGAGTAATATGTTCCAAATGGGAGTTCTTGAGAAAAAAAGGGACTTCATTGCCAACCCTTCCCCCTCCTCATGGCGAATATTTTCGTTAAGAGCTTCAGGAATTTCTCTAAGCAGTATCCTATCAATGCAATCTAGCTCTCCCCCCCGACCCCCTGCCCCACACACACATTTCGATTAAAGTTACAGAAATCATGTGTTGCACAATGCAAAGACACTTGACTTCTCTCCTTCATAGTATGTGCAGAGGAAAGCCCCTCTCTTGCTTCCCCTCATTCCAGCTTAAGCCTTAGACATTCCAGTAAATAAATCCAGTATTCACACTGGAGAGGGACATCAAATGTCTTCAAATCATCCACCCTTCTCTTAATTATTTTGTACCAAAAAGGTCAATGAATGCTTTTTTTCTTCTATGGCTTGAGGGGGTGTTTATTATTTAATGTTTATTGAGTAATACCACATTTCCTGTTCCTGGAATCTTCCCATTCTTGCAATGCTTCTCTTAGTGTGAGGGTATGTGTCGCGTTTCCTCTACCATGCAGTCAGGCATGAGAGACACTGCAGGGTAAAAAACAGGGGGTGACAGTGAAAGATGAAATTTCAAGGTTGAAGGACCTGAGGGACACTGATACAGGACATAAGACCACAGTTTTGCTCCTTCTGGTGGAAGACCTGACTTGGTTAGAAAAAATTAACTTTTTGCAATTTGTTTCCATTGCGTCATGACACGGTGCCGAGTATGTGCTCCAAGCAAAGGGAACAAGAGAGAGGAGCTGCTGTGGGTCAGCTTTGCACAAGGCTGCCTCTTCGTCAAACCATGAAATGGCCTGGGCGGGGGGACAGGGAAAATCCTTCACCATTTCAGCTGCGAACTGTTGAAGGGTTCAACCCAATACCTTTGTTCAAGAGGGAATGAACAAAATATAGAGCAACACAAGAGACCACTTGAGTCACACAGTCTCATCCTCTGTAGCTGCAGGCACCAAGAACAGAATGATTTTCAAAACACACATAAATCATCTGCTTTTGCTTGGAAGGGAGATAGGAATTACTAAAATGTTGCTCTTAAAAAAAAAAAAAAAAGATTAATGATTCTTTTTCTGTTGCAGAGAGGAATGTAATCTATGAATAACACTGCAGTTCCCCAGATTGCTCAAATGAAGTGGATTGTTACGCTTATCCTTAAAAACATATCAGCTTTAAATTCTTAAACCTCCAGCCAGCAGAGTGTATCAGTCTTGTTGACTAAATGAAAAAAAATACAAAAGTCAATTATATCACATACTTCCTTTTGATCTAGATTTTTATAAGCAAAGAAGAAATGACTTCTTAACCTTCTTCAAAGAGTATAATACATGTTAAACTGAAAAGCGGGTTTTCCATATTGCAGATTTTTTATTCTTCTAGCTCTTACCCACCTGTAATTTTTCAACATCCTTCAACCATTCCAAGCATGGTGAGCAGAGCCAGACTCAACACACCATTGTGGTTCCCACTACTGAAGTTCAGAGAAGTGCAACCTCCCTGTACCCTCCCCGATGCACCTCATTTCCCCACACCACAAGGACAGTATGGGCTGCTTTTTTTTTTTGCCAAATTGTTACATTAGGTCATCATGTCCAGAAGTTAATGTATAATTATTCCCATGTCTTTCCCAGATTTAGCGTCTTTCAAGATGCTATTCCCATGAAAGTGATGAGCTCAATAGTTACATGGCAGGAATAAACACCACACAGATAAGTTTCATCTTGGTCACTGAAGGAATCCACTGACTAAAGTGAAGAGCTACAGAGTGAACAAAGGAAACCCCAGATAAATCCCTACTTCCACCTATCTTGTCCAACAGCAGCAGTCAAAAATATGCCAGGTGTCCCAGTCTCAAATCTTAAACTCAGATTTTTCATGCTATTACAGAGTTTAAAATTACTATGATCCATTAAATCACCTTAAAACTCAAGCACTTTAGCTAGCAATTGGAAAAATAACATGGATGAACCCAAAGGGTTCAGCAGCCAAGGGAAAAGAGAAATCAATTTCAGAGCCTTCCTACTAACAGGCTTAGAGAAAGAGGGGGAGTTGGGTGGGACGTGACTTGCCAAAAGGTGAGCCGTGAGTGCCAGCAGTGGAAAAGGAAAGACTCTGTCTTCTCTGGATAGCACAAAGACACCTCTTTAGCCCACGAAATGGGACAACTCTGTACAGTGGTGGTGTGTGGTGACCTGTTGTGCCTGCTATAGAAAGGGTTGGGACACTGTTCAGCCTGTGGAGACCTAAAGAGACTTGCAGTAAAGCACGATCTTTTTCTTGCAGATGATGTGGACTTAGGTTCACCACACTTGTCTTTCTGTCCTTAACAGCCAGTCCAGGGGGAGGATGAACTTCCCAGTGCTGGCATCTATGGCAGTGGTTGATGTTGATGGCTTTGTGATGCCAAGAAGCAGGAAGACATTGCCAGTTTAAAGCAGGTCCAAGCCCAGTGTAAAGACCAGATTCACTCTGCATCCACACTATAAATGCACCATCCTGAAAAGGTCTGGTAGGAGCACTCTGGCCTCCAGCCCACCGGCAGATGCTCCAGCTCCTCACTCAGGGCCAGCACACCATGCCTTGTCCTGCTCCCATACCTCCTCTCCACCTTCTGCTGCAGCACCACGCCCAGTGATTCCCTGCCCATAGGTTTCCAGCCAGCCTCATGTGTTCCAGCACAACCCACCTGGAGACCCGGAGAAGCTAGGGTCCATCCCGCCAGGGACCTTGAGGAGTCTGGGGGGCCTGGCCCCATGTCCCCATGCTGACAGTAGTCTTCTCACTAGATGGAGCTAGTGGATGGATGCTGGCATGCCTGTCCTCCCTCCTGGAGATGCCCCGCAGTCAGCACCACATGGAGAAGGGATGTGATCCCATGCAGAGCCCCTGGCTCCTCGGGGCTCCTCCATGGAAAAGGAGAGCTTTTGTTAAGCGTGGAGGAGAGGATGTTTCGATGACTAATGCTTTGGCTCATACCAATTCAGAAGAAGATGTGAATGAAGTTTTCACAGAAGTTCTGGAGGCAATGGATTCAAATGAAATTGGGGAGAAAATAACACTGCTGCAAAGCCAGCTGCCTCTGGTACAGGAGGAGCCAGACAGAGGAAGAACCAGAACGGTGCTGGAAATGCTGCTGCCCACAAACATCCCAGCAGCGATGAGGTAAAGCTCTGGAGTAAATTTCCATTGTCTTCCAAAAGCAAAGTAAACAATTGGAAGATTGCTCAACGCCAGCTCTGCATGGACAGGGAGAGAGCAGAGGTGCAGAACAGGCCTAAACCAACACATCTGGGGGGTCCAGAGATTGCGTGTAAGTTCAATCACATTTAAACGTGTCACATATTATATCCTAGAAGGTGGTGGAAGTGAAGGACCCACAGGCCACCTCCATCCCCGGCTCACAACAGTGTTTTGCGAGGCAACCTGGTTAAACACCCCAGTATCACCCAGAGGACACATCCCACACCTTCTCTCCTCAGTGCCTCACGTCCCAACCACTCCTGCTCAGCACCCCACAGCCAGATGTCCCTCCTCAGGTGCCTGGTCCCTCCACCCCAGCTCCCTGTTCCCACCACCCTCCTCTCCATTCTGGTGCAGCAGTTACTGTTCCAAATCCCTCACCAGCTGGGACGCTTCCATATTGCCACCCCCACCACTCTGGTAAATCCAAACCTCTGGGCCATGCTGAGGTTTCAATCCTTCTGCATTTGCAGTGCTTTGATGAGTGCTGGACTTTTTGCGCATTTTTCAAAGCTTCTGTTCATCATCTCATAACGTCACTAATGCAGTCATGGTCTGCTTTGAAAAATCAATACAAGACCTTTGTTAGTCTATTTGCAGAAGGAAAAACAGGAGTCAGTAGATATGTCTTAGCAGAAAGCCATGTGAAAAGCTACAGCACAACTCAGAAGGGTGAAACTGGTAATCAGCTCAGAGAAATCCTACTTCCTATCCAAGAAATCTGTTCTGAACACTGACCCATTTGTTACTGTGACCTCTGCATGTATTTTTTCAACGATTTATGAGGAAACATTAAAATTGGTCAGGGGGCATAAATTGGTGACTAGTACTAAAAAAGAAGCACCAACCTTTTGCTGAGCGTGAGAGACTGGTGAGTCCTCCTGGGACTGTTCTTCCTCAGATATTCAAACACCCTTGCAGGGTTTCTGAAAGGAGTCGGCATTTTATCAAGGACATATGATATGTTGGGCGTTAGCCAAATTTCAGTGAAATGCACATTCAACTCCAATCATTTTTTAACAGATTTTTGAGGGGTTTTTTTGCAAGTGCACACCCTGGAAAGGCAAGTGGGTAGATGGCTGTGGGCAGAAGGGTGCTGAACCTGCTCAATACTGGAGCAGCAGCTTCGTTCTCAAGTTTGGCTTCCCTCCCTTCACAGGCATATATGTGCTTTCTCCACCACAGAGGGAAACCAGGTCACCACTTGACAGGTTATCTTGGAAGCAGTGGGGTTTGGCTATAGGAGCCAGAGGCTCTTATTCAGGTGCATCCTACAGATACCTAACTTGATCATCACTACCAGTGGGTCTCTATCTCATCTACAAAACAAACTCAGATCGGGCAGCATCTAAATTAGGCAAGGGTGTCTACCTTCAAGGGGTCTAAGGGTCTAAATACAAGCTGATGTGGTTGATAAGCTCAGCCTGCTAAGTCCTGCCCTTACCACCCCTGGCTTCATCACAGAGGGATTCCCACAGCACTAAGCATTAAGCAGTGCTGATGTGTCCCTAGAAAGCATTTCCTTGTGGTTTGAATCCAGAGGGTTACATCCCCAGCCAGCCCACTGCTTCTGCACATCCCTTTCCTCCCCTGACGGTGCAGTGACAACAGATCAGGAAGCAGGGGGTGACTGCTCCTACATGCCTTTCCCTTCCCCGAGCACCCCCAAAGTTGTGACATGAGAGCCAACAATTCCCAAGTGGTTGCCAGCACCTGCAGGTGGCCACAGCCCCCAGCAGCCAGAAGCATCCGTGGCATTGCTGGGTGTCCACCACCCGCTCTGGTGCCGCATCCCCAGCATCCCACCGGGATACAACAATAGCCGTGCCCTCAGTGCCTGCCGAGGGAAGGCAGGGGCTGGAGCAGGTGACAAGCTTCATGCTCCGCTGCCAGACGCTGGCAGACCCATTTCAGGCCATCCCTTTCCACGTGTCCCCCTCTCCCTTTCTCGCCCATGGGCCGGCGTTGTCCCCAGAGCCCAGGCCTGTCGCTATTAGTCCCCTGGCATATGGAAGCTGCGACGTCCCAGGGCGCCGCTGCCCGAGCGCGGGGCTTCCCTTCTGACACTCCTGCATTCAAACCCAGCCCGCCCCGCCGTCGCAGGGGGATTCTTACAAAGGGGAGAATGCTTCCTTTCAGCAGCCCGGGGTCAGCGCAGGGCTGCTTTGCTCACAGAGGTCAATCATTAGGATGCTCAGAGATGGCTGGGATGCTTGGGAAGGGCAGGGTACTCTCCACCCCCCTGCTTCTCCCAGCGCTGCGCGTTGTCACGATGATAAATGAGAGAGTGAGGTGGGGAAGCTCTTGACTGCGCGTGGCCTGGGCCCCTGGGGGTTCGCAAACTACTGCAAAGCGGCAGCTGATAAAATGGTAACTAATTCAATTAGTGAAATTTAATTTAGGTGGGGAGCGGATGGTGGCTTTGCCAAGACCATATGGGAAACCAGTGGTGTTTCCATATAGAAGAACTTAATTTAAACAATGAACTCATGGGTCTTCATAACCCAGCAGCCAAAGAGCCCCCAGGAAGCCCTGGAAGGAGTTGTACTGTGATTAACCAGACAAAAGCCTGGCGAGTCCAGGCCAAGGCGGGAGGAGGCGAGGGGGAGCGGGTAGCAAAAATGATCCAGGTTCAGGTCGTGAATGTGGCCGAGTTGAAAGAACTCCCTCCCCGCATCAGAAAACAGTGTTTTCCTCCTCACATACCCCCTGCCTGCTTCCTCCAAACGACGACGTGATCCACGGCTGAGCCCCTGCAGCCCAGCGGGAGACGGCGGGAGGTTTGGACGTGCGAGGTGAGAAGGAAGAGCTGGATACGTGCTCCTCATCAGTGGGGAAACCGCTCCAAGGAGAAATGCCAAACTTCTGCAAAGACTAATTAGAGTAAAAGGCTTCCTGTCCGTCACGGCTCTGCTCCCTCCAAGTGCACAAAGCACCTGCCTTCAGAGCGCCTGACCTTTCGGGGAGGGAAGGCGTTGGCTGGGTGGTGGAGCATGAGGAAAAGGGGGAGCCTCGTGTCACCGGCATTTTTGGGAGGAGAAGGGAATGGCAGAGCCGGGGGGAAAGAATCAGCAGTTATGGAAGCTGGGGTGGGGAGAGACTCCCTGCCTGCTCTGGGGGAATCACACTGCAAAAGTCCATAGGTCATAGCAAACTTCACCTTTCCTAACTGGAAAGGGATGCAAAAAAAAAAAAAAAAAAAAACCAACCAAAAAAACCACACAAAAGGGATTTTGGGTTGCTTTTGGTTTGTTTTGTTTGGCATTCAGCCTTGTTCTTTGGAAAGAGCCCTGTGATCGAGTCCTGCTAGCGAGAGCCTTCCCGGCACTGAAACTGTGGGTGTAAACCTTCATGGAAACCAATTTCTAGCTTTGAAAACCTGGGAAGTCCTGCTGAAAAGGCTGGGTTGCTCCTCCGACGAGGGAACAGAAACACCACCACATGACGAAAGCCATCGAGCACCACAAACGACAACATAAGTAGCAAATATCAGGCACTTTGAGAGAAAATACTTACAAAGAAACGTGCATGGAGTTGCCCATGAGCGTATGTCCACGGCACCGACGTCTGTTGGGAGCATTTAGGGCTCAGCAGCAGGTTGGGAAAACACCAGGAGAAATTCAAGCTCAGTTCCTACTGCAGCTTAGGTTCACGGGGAGAAAGCACGTCCTGTTGCAATGCCCATACGCCGAACGATCCCACTCCAGCGTATGGCTGAGACCTGGCAAGACATGTCCAAAGCAAGGCAGGAGGACCAGGATGCCTCTTGCCAAGCAGTGAGCTGGTGCTCTGCTGCTCCCTCAGGCAGGGAGGGATCCGAGCGCTTGCATTCAGTGGGACATGAGCCTGCGAAGGAAGCTTTCTGTAGCTGGAAAGAAGGATCCAGGATTTTTAATCTTTTTTGTCCGGTTTTGTCTGTGGAAAGTTAAGAAGCAAAGACACAGTTGCCTGGTAAACTGCGAGACAACGTGGGTGTGCTGGGGTAATAACCACAAATCATGCGTTCAGCTTTAATCCTAGCCCTCTGTGCTCTCTCACTTCCAACGCTGAACTGTTCTCTACCAGGGTTGCTCTTTTGGACACTGGTCAAAGGCAATTTTTTAGCAAAAACATATCCACTGAGAAGGTTTCCATAGGTTGTTTTGTTGTTTTTTTGTTTGATTGTTTTTTGGGGTTTTTTTGGTTGTGTTTTTTTTTTTTAAGGGGAGAGTTAAAAAACATGGAAACTTCTGCAACACTTCTTTAATACTTTGGTATTTACTCCAAAAATAACCAAAATGAAAAGCTCTTTAGCAATGGGGCTATGCTGCAGAGCAAGGAATGAATGAAGGGAGCAAGAGAGCTGCTGGCCTCAGACGTGACATAGGGGAAGTTTAAGAGAGTCCCCGAACTGAGGAGGAGGTGCTGTGTCCCACAGGGAGTTTGGCCGACAGGAGAGGACAAGATGTCCTCAGTGCTCACAGTACGCTTGGCCTCCAGAGGCTCCAACGTGTGCAAACAACATCTGTCCTTTGTACTATTCCAGCACTTCCCTTTGCCACCCATCCACCTCCTGTGGTTTCCCAGGGCTACTTACTCCCACCTGACACAGAGCTGCAATGAGCCAGTGCCCAGAGGAAGCCAGTGGTGGCTGTGGCACATCTCACACACCACACGTAGCCCAAGTGGGGCAAGGAAGGAGTGTCACTGCTTGTGCTGAGAGATTCCTGCAGAGGAAGGCGAGGCTCAGGAGAAAGGTGAGGAAAGATGTCAAAAAGAGATACAAAGGGTGAAGAAAGGACTTGTTTGCTTTCCCATTCACCATCTCATCATTTGCAGAGAACTCAAGTCATTCAGCACCAGTAGTGTTGAAAGCTGTGGCAAGGTCTGACCTCACAGGGAAGATAAGTTGGTAGCAAAGGCTCAGCCCCACCATGGCCTCTCCCAGCACTTCCATCCCTGTCTCTCCCCTACACAGAAGTGTGTCACCATTGTACCTCTTCCTACTACTATGTTCCTTTGCCAGCTATGTGCAGCTGTATTAACCCTCCCTGAGCTTCAGGCTGGGCTGTTCCAGCTTTTTCATCCACCTACTTAGGCTTGGGAGTCATTAGTGTTGAGCAGGTAAGGATGTAGTAAGCAAGGTCCTCATCCACTTAACTTCACATATGCCATGGAGGATCTTCTATGGACCTCTTCCCCTAGGGACACCACAGAATAATATGCACCACAGGACAGTTGAGACCTGAAATTGTGGAGAAGGAGCTGAAGGTCCAAAGGAAGGAGATAAGGCTAAAGTTTTGGCACTAATGCCTAAAAGACATTAGCGGCTGAATTATATGAGCCCACAAATGAGCGGGCACACAGCAGAACTGCAGGATTTTGCTCTTTCACACTTCAGGATGTTTAGGTATCAGACTGGTCACTATTTGTGCTGACTACTCATGCTCACAAGGGCTAATCTGGACACAAAGATGTGGCTATCAGCTACATGCCAGAGAAGGAGAGGAAGTTCTACATAGAGATTACATCCCCAAAGGTTCTCTTGCCAGGAGGACTCTTCCTTTGAATGAGCTCATCAGCATCAGAGATGTTTTGTGCAGGCAGAAAGATGCAATATACCTGCAAGGGCACAGGGTGGAGGGACAGATAAGAGCTGTTCTTCTTCAATACAAAAATCAATGAAGAGGCACCTGAAGAAACTGAAATGGGACAAAATGTATTGTGATCAAGACCTGTATGTACTGACAATGAGAAAAAAAAAGAAATATGTCTCTGCAATGGAAGCCCTGAGAAGGAACTATGGTGAAGTTTGTCTTCAGCTAGTCCCTCCTGGGCTTTGAGTGCATCAGCAAGTGAAAGGTGGGCAGCTCTTCTTGGACACCCAACAGAACTTGTGTGGTAGCTCAGGCGCTACTAACAAATAACATGATGGATTTAAGATTCACAAGAGAGCAAGGGAAAACCCAGAGCGGGGCTTTCTGGAGTTTGTTTCTTTTACGCACCACTGGAACCAGGAAATTTATCAATATGGAAGTTTAGAAATGGTCTGAGGTTTCGCAGAACTTGCATCAGAGTGGCCCAGTGCCTAGTGCTACTGCAACTTGCAAAGGTCACACACTGAAGTGCTGGTTTCAGGCAGTGGCTCTGGGAATTTCAGAGAGCTGTTTAACGGAACACTCCAAGGGTTGGCCGAGGTACTGATCAGGCTGTGCGGGAATCTCACTTCACCCCACAGATGCATCAAAATCAACTTTGTTATTTGCGAACCATCTGCGACAAATGCAGAATTTTCGTCTGGTCTTGTGAACTTTTTAATCAGAACAAGCTATAAACTTCCTTGGCCCATCTGGAGAATCAATTGTTTTGAGATAGCTGTTGATGGAACCATTTCAAGCTTTAACTGGATTCACTAAGAAGCGAGATACGGGAAGAGCGAGCTGGTCTTTTCTCAGTGTGCAGTATTGACCAGTCACCCACGTCCACACCAAGAGGTTCTCAATACTGACACACTAAGACAGCACCTGTGCTTGGCTTTTCTGGAGCACCGTGCACCAGTGCAGGAAAAGCTGCAGTCGAGAGACCCTGGGCTTCCTACATCGGGCAGCTACACTTTTATTGCATCATCTCATTGAGCCTTGCTGATAAGAAATGAGACGTCAGGGTGCTAAAGTGCTGGTGGGCAGCCTGCAGCGGCGCTGGTGCCATTGTTAGCAGAGGGAACTTGCTCTGCGGAAGTACGGAGAAGGCCAGTGCATTCACAGAGACAAGAATAAACTACGCTACAATAGGATTTGGCAACAAATGCGAAGCATTGTTCGCTTTGCTGTTGTTGGGGGTGCAGAGGAAGGCACAGTTTCTCATAGGGAAGCAACATGTCAGCTCAGTTCTCTGATCCAGATGGAAAACCCACAGACAAATAAGGCTGTACCTCAGCCCCTGGGTTTCTCCAGATTGGGTTGGTTTGGTTTTGTTTTCAGCTGCATCAGAAGCTGGCTTTATTTTTGTTTAGCTTCATCATAATATATTTATTTTAGCTATAACTTGAAAGTGACAGGTTCTGCCGGTCAAAGCCTCACACTAAGCATTGCTGGCAGCTCCATCCTACCCTACATGGCCACAGCTCCCAGGGTGCTCGTGGGATGCACCTCCTTGGGTGAGAATCCTGGTTCTGCCTGTTTGAAGTGCAAATTTGGGCAGACAGGCTCAGATAAAAACTATGGGCCAAATTCTGAAAAGTATCTTCAACTGCAGGTGTAACATTTTAGCCTGCTGAAACTAGGAAGAACAGTTTCTTGGTGGGAGGAGATAATGTGTTACTCTCTAGTAAGTCTCATTAAATGCACCATTCAACCTAGCCAAGGCTTATTATATGCTCACGTACCTCCAGTTTGATCCATCCATGTGTCTGTCTGGTTCACTGCTGGGAAAACAAGCCTGTGGGGCTGATCACTCTTGCATGGTGCTCTGCACCACTTTGATAAAACCAGAAGTTTCCTTTCATGAGAACTGTGGGCTGGGTAAGAGCCACTGCCACAGCAAATTCTGCATTTTTAATGGCCTGTGTAATTTAATGGCTTGTTTAAACTGCCCTGAAAGCCTGCGTGCTACTGACAGAGCTAGGAGCCAAGCAGCCATCGTGGCAGAGTGAATGCACGGAGGGAAGCAGAGGTCACAGCTTGGTGGGGCTTTCCCACAAACGCCCCATGGGGGACAAGAACCTTTCACGATAGGGCACACGTGCTCAGTAACCTCCATGTTATGGCCAGGCTTGCATGCCACGTATTTCCCCTAGTAGTTTTGCCTTAAGGTAGCCTTTCTGAATGCAGAAGACGAGATTCCTGTTAAGCATACTCATGGACCCAGTGTTCACACCCTTGCTCTTACTGGTGTTAAAGAACAAGGATATTGCCAAGTCATTTTGTTGTTTAAATGGCCATGGACAATGGAAAGCAAGAATCAAACTCAGACATCTTAAGAAAGCTTATCTTGATCATTGCCTTTTACTAAGACAACTGTTTCCCAGTGGGCAGGACCATGACTGCTGGCAGAGCACAAGCTGCCTCTGCTCTGTGCTTTCCAGGTAATCTGGTTTTCCCTACAACATGCTCCCAGGGAATGTACCGACTCCATCAGCTTCTTGAGCAACTCTGCTCTCTCCTCCTACTGAGGAGGCTTCAGTACTGCACAGGTTTTACCAGCCTTTCCCCATGTGCCCCATCTCCCAGACCTGGCCACCCTATCCCCAGGCAAAGCAAACCTTGCACGTGTGGCCAAACCTCTCTCTTGAAATGACCTCACCACTCCAAAGAGCAACTGCTCTGCTGTGATGTTCAGAGCATTTCCTGAAACAAAAGGACATTGTCATAACCAGGGCCTTGCACAATGCACTCCACAAAAGGAGGGAAGGAAAGTAAATATAGAAAAATGAAGAGATATTCAGCGTTGTGAGAGACACAACGAAAGGAAAACTGCCAGGAAATTACTCTACAATGGGTCCACATCCAGACTCCTTGGTCCATAATACTTATTCAGGCAACCTCCTCCACTAGCAGCTAGACTATGAGTGCACAGCGCCCCTGGAAACGGGGACAACCCCAGCCAGAAATTAGTCAGAATCTCT
Organism: Calidris pugnax; assembly: GCF_001431845.1. Lineage (NCBI taxonomy): Eukaryota > Metazoa > Chordata > Aves > Charadriiformes > Scolopacidae > Calidris > Calidris pugnax. The sequence continues at coordinate 3,938,182 of NW_015090921.1, forward strand.
CTGCTGAGTTTGACAGCCAGGCTCTTATGTTAATATTCAAGTAAAGCCTTTAGGTTGCTAGCTAAAGGCTTTCAGTTTTGACAGACAGTCAGACTGTTACCCACTGGTTGGGCGCATTTAAAACATCCTTCTCCGCAGATATTAACAGACGTTCACATATTCATATGCACCACACGCAGAACCAGAGGAGATGTCAATACAGCCCAAGCCCATTTACTACCTTGTCACCTGGTCCAGGCCAGTCATCTTTGCACTCTCTAAAGTCAATGGAGAGAGAAAGAGAGGTATTTCCAAAGGATAACTCATCCCATCCCAAGATAAATGCTGTTAGCAGGGGGAAGAGAGGTTAAACTGCTATTTGAAGATGCCTCCATGGTCTACCAGGAAGCATAGACAACTGGCATAGACTAAACACCTATCTGATAAATAAAAAAAGGAATGAATCCCACATCATTTGTGTTATAACACAGAGCAGCAGAGCAGTAAGGGACCAGATGGTGAATTTATCATCCTACAGTGCAGTTTCTAGTTCCTTAGAATATAAGCACCCTCTGAGGAAATAGTTGATTTGCTCAACAGACCGCCTCAGCTTCATTACAAGAGCTAGTCTGGAACCATTACAGTTTGTCACAGGGCCCTGTGAATATTTTTAGAAAATATGATGGTCTGGAAATAAAAGATTATGTGCAAGCTACAATTTTGGGTCAATTAATCTAAGGTTCTCTGTGCTGAAAAAGGATCCTAGCGTCCATTTTTTCCACACTATGCACAAATTATATTTAATGCCAAATTACATTTAAATGAACAAAACCACTACAAGACTACAATACATTAAGACTGCTAAAGATAGCCTCTCCCATCTATTCCCCTGTGCCTCAGAAGCAATGGTTTTATTTTGAACTAGTAAAGCAGATTTTGCTTCAAGCCTCTTTGGGTCAGGGAGCTACCAAAATGCTTCAACAAAATTATTCCTGGTACTGTGGAGACACTGAAAATAAATAAGAGGGTGAAAATTAAAAACAAAAAACACGGGGGGGGTCTGTGTGAATCCCTCTACCTGGCAGGAATGATTCCCTACACCTTGAGTATGGGCAGCCCACAGCAGATATCTCCCAGGGCAGGACATGAATCAGATCCTGACTCACAATTTATTGCCTCTCCCTGGTTGCCCAAGGAAGAGTCATGGCAGATCCCACTGTTTCCCAGTCCTGCAGTGCACATCCATCCTGTGGCCCTGGCTGCCCCACAGCTGAGAGCAGGCACAGTGACCCCAAGACCTGCTCACCTCTCTGTGTTATACACAACAAGCACATATCTGTGATGCCACCTTCTCCACACAGATGCAGGATGGCACACAGGTACAAGCCTACTGGAAAGCAATGTCCTGGCATAGACAATCCCAGGGGACTCTATCATGACCTCATGCAGCTGCAGGGAGACCTTGTGGCTAGGGAGCACGTTGCCTCCAAAGGAAGGAGGCAGTGGAAGATTCTCTGTGAACACTTGTGGGCAGCTCTTCCAGCAAAGGCCAGCCCAGCTCTGACCCAGCCTTTGTTGAGCCCCTCTGGGGAACTGATGCAGAGCCAGATCCCCCATAAATGCACCTTCCCCAGGTCCAGCCTGCTTCTGGGAAAACCCCTGAAGATGTGCATGCTTATACGGTGTCCACAGAGGATCTTTTTTGATATATGCTGTCTGCCCAGGGACTTTTCCACTCAAGGAATTTTTTCCAGCTGTGTGAAAAACCAGTAAGTGCAGGCATTTATCCAGCATTTTCAGAAGAAGTTGTGCCTGCGTGATTTGCTGGCATTTCTTCATAAAAGAAACATCGAGTGGAAAATAATGTAAAAATTCTTGGGTCTAGTACTCATTTAGTTTACATAACTTTGTCACTTTTAAAGGTTATATGCAATGCCAGAGCTCAGAAAAGTGCCTCTTTGTGGGGAAATGCAAATCAGTAATTAAGGTAACTGCTGATCACATCTCCTGAGTCATGCCTTTCCACTGAACCAGTGGTCTACTGCTCTGGCTTTGGGTCTGCTTATGAAATGGTCTATCCATTCAAATTTGGTCATTCTTTCATCTCTCTCTGTCCCCCCTATGGAGCTTTTCTTCATAATAGCCCAAAGGGGAAGAGCCTAGAGGACTGCCATGGTGGTAAGAATTAAGATGTGTTGGAGATTTTGAAGATAACATTTGAAAATCAGGGGACATCTGGGCTACGTAAGATGACTGTCAGGACTAATGTCCTCTAAAAGCCATTCTAGCCCTTGGGGGAAGCTCCCACTGCTACTTCTGTTCAGACCATCTACCGCTGGTGTCCCACGCCTGACAGACCTGGGACTCAAAGGAAAACTCCCTTGGGAAGTACTTCATGGACTTTGTTGCTGAAAACTCCCTTGGGAAGTACTTCATGGGCTTTGTTGCTGTGTCATGGCTAGTTTGGGGAAGTAATTTTCTTCTGGCTGGTAGATGCCTTGAAGGGTGAGATTTGATTGTCCTCTAGCCACAGGCATTACCAAAACAACAAAAGGACCTGGGTTTTGGCATTTTCTTTTGTCTGATCTTGACCTGAAAGTTTCTATGTGGCAGGAGGGCTGCTGAGAGCTGTGGAATTTGGATGCCAGGAGGAGAAATGCAAAGAGAAGGATGATGAAAAGCCAGAGTCTACTGTTAAAAGCATAAAAGGGACATAAATGGCTGCTCTGATATTACTCCCAGTTCCTCCCTGACTTTAATCTGGTTTATGCACATTTAAATAAGTGTCCACTCTCAATTACCTCCTGCTACCAAGAATTTTATGAACTAGAGACAGAAAATTATCTTGAGACAAAGTGGCTTGGTCTCAACGCAGTAGTACTTCTTTGGACACTAGCTTTAAATATTTCCACCAGAGCAGTTTTAAATGACACCATCATCTTTCTCCTTTTGAAACTGTCCCATACATTGCATACCAGATGTCAGGAGGAACTGTTAACCTCCATCACCCACCTAAATACATCCTCTTTGCAGTCTTGCAGACGGTCCAGTCTATACTCACACTTCATTTAGCTAAGCTAACAGCAAAGTACACAAATTATAATTAATTACAATAATTGTCTCTCTCATGGATTCACTCCCCTTTTGACTTCTGCTGGAATAAATCTGGAGAAACTTTGCCTGGCTCGGGAGAAATAAATTGGTGGATGAAAGAGTGAGGTAGTGTCTTTCCTTGCTCCCTTATTTTTACTTCTTTTTCCTCCATGTATTTTGCTTTTCTTCTCACCCTGTTGGCAACAGCCAGTGTGCAGGGCCAGGCACAGGGCTGCAGAGGTTTAGACACACCACAGCAGAGAAACACTTCAGATGTGACTGTTTAACCTCATGCAACCTGCTGACACCCCGCCGCTTCCTGCGGGGAATATGGGAAAAGGGAAATGACTCCTGTTCTGGTCAGCCGGTTTCATGACACAGCCAGCTGCTCCCTTGGCTCTCACAGCCCCACAGAACAAGAGCGTGCTCCCAGAGCAGCTCCCCTGCACCGTGCATCCAGGAGGAAGGCAAGCAAGGACTGACACCACAGAGATGGTTCCTCCACCAGCAGCATCTGCTGAGAAAGGCCATGAGTGTCCCTGGGGCCCCCTCTTACTGATACCAAGAGGTCATTGAAATGGTTAAAAAACATATCTTGAGGGGGAAGAAGCATGTCCTTCTCTATTTCACTTAGAGAGGCAGAGACCAATGACATGTTTAGGATGTGAAGCAAAGCCACCTTTCCTCAGGGCTGCCCTCCTCTACTTGCAGCGCTATTCCAGGGAAGAGAGACCCCAGAGCACACCAGAGCTGGATGATTCCAGCTCAAGGCTGCAGAGGAAACCTTTCTCTCCAGCCTGTTCCCTCTTCTGTCTTGTTGACCCTTCCCAAACCCTGAAGTGTGGTCTGTGCATTTCCCTTTTGAGATGGATCGCATTGCATTTGTATTAATTTTACAGTAAATCACTTCCCCATTTCCTTTGTTTATGCTAGGTGGATTCGGTGGTTTCCATCTTCGTGTGACGCAGCACTTGGCACATCAGCACAACCCATACCATCACTTCATCATATGCATCGCTGACACTCCACCTCTAGGACAAGAAGGTAAAAGGGCCGGCTCCCTTCACCCTTCTGCATCAGTTATGGAAACTGCAGACCCTGCATCCCTCGGTCCCTTCTTCCTTCAAGCAGGATGGTCCCAAGTGCCAGTGCAGCTCGGATGTGTGCCTGCCAGAAGAGCACCGCGGCTTACCGAGTACAGCTGCTCCATGTCTCGCCTGCTTCTGATGCCATGAATGTTGCGCTTTGTCTGGGAGAGTACTGCAGCTTGGAAAGGAGGAGTAGCTGGCAGTGTGAGTGTCTGAACCCAAGGATGATGGGTGTACCTGCAGCACGCTGACTGTGGGTAAGCTTGGGGGTCAAGAGTCTGGTCTTCTCACTGTGCAAATACCCTCCGAGACCCTAAAGTAAGCAGCCTGAGTCTCACCCTTGAGCAACCACAGCCTCAGACCCCTCTCCCCTTCGCAGAGCACAATGGCTACAGGATGCTCAGGTGTGATAGCAGCAGAGGATGAACCCAAAATATGAATGGGAGAAACGCACACCAGGGCATACATCCTCCCTTTCCCCATGGCTGGAAAGGGAAAGAGGGAGAGAGGGAGGGAGGAACTTCAACCTCAGTGCTATAAAGGAAAGCCAACAGAGCTCAGCTGCAGGTATTAGTCCAGGCCTTTCCCAGGGGCAGGGAACAGGCATCAATCTTGCCCATATCCCCAAGCAGGGAATGCTGTCCCTTCCTCAGGGAAAATCACAAAATTACCACCTAGTCCTTTATCCTCCAGCAAAGTCTCTTTCTCTATTCTCACATCCCTCACACTCTCAAGTATTGCTCCAAAATAATAACAGTAAATATAAATGCAGAGGGTACTTTCTGCTGCCCTCAGAGACAGGGAAAGCCACCACACTCTCAGCCCGGGCAAAGGCAGCATCCTCTCCCTGCACTCCCCATCTGCCCGCTCCCCCTTCTCCCAAGGCTTTGGGCCCCTTGCTGAGCACGAACAGCCAGCCTGCACTTTTTTTAATTTCTTGGCTTTCTATGGCTTGGGTCCCAACCTTAATGTCCTTTCAATGCCATTTTTCTTGTGTGCTGAATAGCAGGCCTGGAAAGCTCCACCTCAGCAGCAGGCGGCACGCGCAGTGAGGATCCTGCTGTGCCCATGCCAGGCACTTTTCTTGCTAAGGACCTGGTCAGTGCCAATTCCCAGGGGCACCCATTGCAGCAGGTTAAGTGTCTCCATGGAGATCTCCCCAGCTCCCTCTCAGCAATCACTCCCTCCTCTTAGAGCTTTCTATTTATTGCAAACAGCGTCCCCATCTCAGCTGGAGCTGGTAGCTCTCCACTTCGCCCTGGTCACCTGCCCACCCAAGTTGCCTCGCAGCCTGCTGTTGCCTGGGAAAACAGCAATGCCACCTTTTGAAACCCGCATGTGACAGAGGGCTCTTTTCATTCCTAGGTTGCTGCCTTTTTTTTTTCCCCCTCCACCACCCTATTAACAGATTTGCCTGGATCTCTCATGGCAGCTGCAGCATCACGCTGCCAATGAGGACTGTGTGTTTGTGTATGGGGGGAGTGTTCAGGGAGAGCTTGTAGGAGGAAGGCGGGGGAGCTGCACCCTCTAAACCCCACTCCTTCCTCCAGCCACATCACCCCATTACAGGAAGGGCACTGGTGTGCCCAAGGCTGGGCTATTGGGTAGCTGCACAGCCCTTCCCCTCACCCCCAGTGTGCCTTGATCCCACCTGAGCAATCAGGAAAGGGGTCATAAATTTCCACAGGTCCTCAGGATTCACCTGCTTCTTCAAGTTACGCATAGCCCAAAGGTCTCATGTCCCATTCAGTATCTTCCATCCACCTTCCAATGCCCACCAGAGACAAGGGAGCCCCCAAGGGGAACAGCATTTCTGTTGTGCTTCCCCACTGGCTCTACAAACCTACCTTACATTGGTGTGGTCATGAAAAGCACCCATGGCTGGAAAACAGTGTCCTCTCCCACAGGATTTTTTTTTAAAAAGAGATTTGGTGGAAGATGTGGAGGAGTGAATGCATCCATGTTCCTTCCTAATCTATCACCCTCCTCTCTAATGCAGACATCTGGCATGTCCCCAGTGTAGCACTACAGTTCCCCTGCTCCTGACACTATTTTGAGGCCATGTCTTCACACCAGTGAACCGTTCCAAAACAACTTCTCCAATGTATTTGGCACAAACAGACTTTTCTCTGACATGCCTGTGCAACAGCACCTACTGCTCATTGCCAGAGTATATTTTGTACTCAACCCCGAGGAAACCTGCCTCTCCCTTTCTGCAGGAATGCCTCTGACATGCTCAGTTCCCTGCCCTTCTCTCCCAGCAGGGAAGGAGCGCTGGGGTTTGCGACACGGGGCTATGGGAGGCCACACTGTGAAGAGCATGTGTACCTACTGCCCAAGTTGCAACTGGTCTTCAGGTGGCCTTGAATCTATCACCTCATCACTTGGTGCCTCAGTTTCCCTCACTGGAGCACGGAAATGACACTGATGTCCTTTCAGAAGTATTTTGGTGCCTTCGGCTAAGCACAAGCCAGATGAGTCTATGAACAGATGAGAAGTTACATCTGTAGTTTCTTATAACGGACAAGATAATACGTCCTTAAAGCTTGCCACTGCCATAGCAGAAAGTAAAAGCCTTTCTAAAATTGCCGTGGGACAGAGTTTTACCACCCAGCTCCTCTTAGAATAGCCCAAACCAGTAGCAGCAAGCATGACTTACCATTCTTGACAGGTTCACCCTGCTTTGCATCATTCAGCCAGCACCTGGACGGAAATTTGCTGCTTCTGGTCCACAAGCATATTTATCTGTCCTGCACACAGGCCACAGAAGACCAGATTCACAAAACATGGCTGCAGGAAAAGCTGTGCAAACTCCTGTCTGGCAGCTTACAGGAGGGAGACCCTTTCCAGACCCCTCCCAGTGCCTGGCACACACCACATGTCACCTAGATGCTGTCACAGGTGTGTAGAAGTACTGCGTGAAACCTGATGACGGTAAAATAAAATCTGTGTGACATGGGTGAAGCCACTCTTGTTGCTTCTGAACTGTGACTTGCACAGAAAGAGATGCTGACAGACAGAATTTGAGATGGAGGAAGGAGATCCTGGTGGCAAAAAGGTTCTTCTTATAAAATAATTTCAGAAGGACTGGAAGAGCCCTCTCCACCTTCAACAGCTACCTTCATCTCAGTCAAACAGACACATTCCTGCTTATTTAATCTCCTTTGTGTCTGAAAGATTCAGTGATAAGTTTATGTGCTTCAAAGCTGCAAAGGCTCAAGTGCTGCAGGAGCTGGTGGGTGCAGACCACAGTCTCCCAGATGACCATAACAGGCAGATGATCAGAGTCCTTCACACCACTGACAAACCTGGGGGTAGCTCACCCCTCCTGCAGCCCAAGCAGTCTTTGAGTACATATAAACAGCTCAGATACTCATGGAGTGAATCCACACCCTTTGCCAGACCCGCACATATCCTACTTGCCCCAGGACAGTTGCCTGTCATCTCCTGCATAACATCCACCCTACAAGAGCTACAGATGCTCCCACTCAACACAAAAAAGGGCAACCAAGAAGACACAGCACCAGCTACAAATCATGTGGGGAAGCTCCTCCAGGTCTTTTGGGGAAACCCAACACTGCTTTTGGAAGAGTGATATATGAAGGTCTCTCTTCCCTCCTCCATTCTTGCTCCTCCAATAGTCTCACCATTGAGGTTCAGAAGCAGTTCCAAGGAGGAGAGAAAAATTTGAGATCTTTCAGTTCCTTTCACCTCCAAGTCAAAAATAAGCTTCCCTACTTTTCCTGTTCAAGGCAGATTTTTCCTGGCCTTTAACCAAGTCTTTTTGCCTGATCTGTACTCAGATCTGTGACGCACGGTCAACATGTTCAGTGAAAGCTGCAGCTTTTAAAGGAGAGTGCTTGTGTGTCGATAGCAAAGAAAGCAAGACCCAGCATTTCATAGTGTCAGAAACTGGCTGACTTTGACATTAACTGTCCAAATATGTTTGAGGATCTGGGCAGCCCTTTTTTTCTGCAGGGAAGTCCAAGTCCATAATGATAGCGCTCCAAGTGCGCTCCTAGGGAAGCTTGCACAGCATAAGCTCTGCTCAGCATTTGCTCATACAGACCTCAGTGAGCCTGCACAATGTAATCCTACAAGTTCTGTGTGATACTCAGGACAGTCAGAGGCTTTTCTGCACTGGTGCACTGCTGCTTGTCCCATGACCTCCCCTAGAGAGAGCAGCACTCAATGGAGGTGGTGGGAAGCAGGAGAGCCCATGCTGACAAGTATAAGCATTGATGGCTGGGCAAGTCGGGTCCTTCACTTGTTTAAAGCAGGCCTGTAATCTGGTGCCTGATGGGATGAGCATCTCTCCTGGCCAGTGTTAATGGAGGGAAAATCATTCTGCCTATTGCACTGGCCTGGTTGATCACACAGGCTCCAAACTGCACTATTTTGCGGAGCAATCCCATCTGTTGTACACGGAGGATTGTCACCTTTGGGCAGAGAAAAAAGATAAAAGAATGGACATACAATGAAGCCCAGGTACCAAAAACAGTGAAGACTTATGAGATCATCTTGTCCTTCCCCCATGCTTAGTCAATACAGGATTGTTCCCTGCCGGACTCCAGAACAATGCCACTTAACCTAGATGCAATCATGATGCAGGAACTGCCAAACACAATGCAATGAAGAGCAGGGAATGAGCTCATATGAGTTAATCCAATTCCTGCAATAAAACAATCCAGGGCTCTGGTCTCCGTTCTCCAACCTTCTCCTGAGCCAACCCTTCTGTACACATGTGCTAACACTTAAACAAAAGCTGGACCTACTGGTGGGCCACTAAAATGACCTGGAGCTGGGAAAATGCAGCACAACAATATCAACAAATGTTCTTGCTCCTGAAACCATTGCTTTGTTTAGATGGAATCCATAAAACTTGTTATTCACATACATGGGGGGCAAAGCTTTATTTCCAAGAATGCTCATGGAAAGGAAATCCATTGTGTAGGCCAACATGAATAGACCCTTGCATGTGCGGTTTGCATGGGAAGCATCCAGGTGGCTAGTGAGAAAATAGCTTCTTATCAAATAAAGTAATGCATTGCAAACAGCTACCGATGATTCCCAAGCAATGAGAAGGCATCCCCATCTGTGAAGCAGACGTCACCCAAAGCGGAGTCCAGAACAATGCCGCAGAGCAAGCATTGCGGGGATGGCCAGCCACAACCCAGCAAGTGCTCTCCATGGCTCTCAAAATCCACCATCAACCAAAGCCTTCACACTCACTACTTGCAAAACGCATCTGGGGCACATTCAGAGGGTGAAAAGGAGCATCCCAAATATTCCTTGGACTCATATCTCTTATATAAATAATAAACCTTAAAACAAAGGGTTAAAATGTCAGCATAGTGTCCACCAAAACACTTTTTCTGGAGCTGGCCCGGGTAGCAAACCCATCTCCTCCTCCTCCTATAAAATCATGTAGCTGATAAAAAGCAGAAAGGCTTTTATCACTATTCTGTATGCATAATTAGGCTTAATTTGCAGAGCAGTGAGTTCTTAGTTAGCAAGTGCACACACACAGCTTGTTCATTTATGTGACTGATGCCCAGAAATGTAATTCCTCAGCCAGAGTTTGGGCAGCAAATTGAAAATGCATTTTTGATAATTTTGATACTGGAACACAGCAGCATGCACAATAATATGTCCACTAAGTGCAACACACTGTAAACAGGAGCATAAGTAAAATAAACAAATACATGTCTTTTCATCTGGGTCACAAGTTGATTCAACATGACGTTTTCTTTTGTAGTGAGGAACATCGGAGAAAAAGAGAGCCTATTTATACATACTGGAATATATTTGGGTAGGTTTTTTCCTAGCTCTCTTGGCTATTTTTGCAGCTAGCTAGTCAAAGAGTTTAGAGGTTTTTCCCCCTTACAAGGTCAAGGTTTTCTTTCTACTTGATCTCACAGGATCGTAAGTCAAAGCCCTGCATCCTTAGAAATGATATTGCTGTACAGCTGTGATCGATGACCTCAGCCATCTGATTTTGCCACAAAATCAAATAGGAGACCAGGCTGAAAACAGTAGCTCTGGATTCAGTAGTATCAGCTTTTTAGAAGGGTCTGAGACAACCTCCATTCCTCCCATGTTCGCTCTCTCCTCCTGAATGATGCTTTGCAGCTGTGTCTCTTCCAGCAGCGAGGCAGCCAGGGCTCCCCCGGGAGCCCATTTACACTCTTGCTCTTGAATGGCTAAAGTGGGAACACGCGTCCTGTGTCTCCAGACGCACACGCTCGCGCACACAGCCTTGTGAAGGCCTGTGGGTGGTTTACATGGAAGAGAAACTTTGGCTAAAGCTTCTCTTGCTCTGCCTGCCTCATCCAGAGGAAATGCAGTGCTGATCTCAGACATGTCCCTTGTGCTCCCTGAGCTGGGCATGGTGCTGTGGTCAGGACTGAACACACACACAGGGATTGCTGTGCTGGAGGCTACCTACCCCAGAGCAGAAGAACAGCGATAGCTGCTCATCTCCTTGTGCAGGTTTCTATCCAGAGCTCCCAAAGCACCATGCACAGGGAATAAGAATCACAGGGAGGTATAGGGAGAAAAAGCCAATTGAACATACCTCCAGGCTGCAGGGTATGTGTTTTGAGTGCCAGGCCAGGCTAGAAGTGTCACAGCATCCTACACAAAGTCACTCATTTACCGTGAGCAGCAGAGTACAGCAAGCACAAATAACATGTGAAATTCTACTGAGAAAGCCGAGCCTTACTCTGGGCTAGGCACCTCACTGTAGTCCTTTGGGAAGGTGGCAATGCAAAGCCAAGGCTCACTGTGGAATACCTCTGCGTTGAGAGGGTTGGAGGAATCAAAGTAGGCTTTTCTTTTAACAAGATGATGGAACACTGGCCAAGGTGAGCAACTCCCCAGAGCTCCCTGTCCACACAGAGTGACATTGCAGCACTGAGCAAATGAGATTATAGTCATCAATAGTTCATCAGTACTGTGAGAAGGCCAAGACTAATGACCAAGAGTAAACCACTTGAGACAGGTCAAGTGCAACTACAGCAGTGCTGGGAGTAGCATAGTAAGTCTCTGCCCCAGGTCTCCAGGGTTCGCTCTAGGCTGGACCAAAAGCGTGGTCCATCAGCCTTGATCCTCTGTGCAAAGGCATACCTCTGAGCCAGTCAGCTGCAGACACCTAGCAGAGAAGGAGCCGGGAGCAGGACCTGCATTCCAAAGCCCTTGGCTGCGCATTACCAACTCAGCTGTCATCCGCACGACTCCCCGCATCACCCTGGTGCTTCCTTGTGTGCCCCTGGCAAGGGGTTCCTCAGGCTCACAGCTCTGTGGCTGCAAGGTTGGCAGGAAAGGCTGACCTAACCCTGCACCAAGCAGGCCCTCAGACCTATTGTCTTGAAATCAGGGTAATGATGGATGCCTAGGATGTTTCATCATTTCCCAGCACTGTTACAAGGCCCACATTTAAACCTCATCAAAAACTTTTTGGTTTCCTTCTGATTTTTATGTGCCTGGAGTGCTGGCCATACCTCCCCCAACCTTTGTTCTCCTGTTATTAAACAAGCAGTCCATTTTTCAGAGAATGAGTAGTAGTATAGAGTAAGCCCATTAATTAGCCACTTGCATTAATGACAAGACCCCAGTGAGGTGCTTGCCGCTTGGGACGCATCCTTCGCATCCTCTCCATCCCTCTCCCCCATCCACCCAGGCGCCATCACTCCCTTCTCAGCTTTTTCCCACACTTGCCACAAGGTCAAACAAATGAAAGGCTGGATGAGTCAGCAGCAAAAAACAGTGCAATGAGCTTCCAAATGCATTTGACAGAGAGGTTAAGACAAGAAGGTTAAGAGGCTGAGAGGTTAAGAGGCTGAGGTCCCTGGGCTGGGATTAAATAGAGCCCCTGGGCGTGGAGAGGCCCCAGGTGAGGCTGGTCAGGGTCACCAAAACCTGGTGGTAACCTCAGGGCCCAGCATGGTCACCAGCTGGATCCTGCTTTGGGCAGGAGTGGTGTCTCCTCATGCAAGGGCAGCAAGCATCTGCCCACACAGACAGGCATAGCATGATTTTGATATTTGTCAATAATCCCCTTCTGCTAATATTTTTCCCCACATTTGTGCAGAAATTAATACCCTGTGTTTCCAGTCTTGACCAGAACTTTTCCATCAGTGCTGCAAGAAGAGCTTATAAAAACAGTTGTAGCCACACTACCATCATTTGGAAAAAAAAGATTGTGCACAACAACTTGCGTGTTTCAGTGGCTAATGATATACTGCGGCAATTACAGCCCTCCTTTGGGTCTGGTCCAGCTGTTTGTCCCAGAGGTCTCTAGGTGCAGCTGTTCCCACCACCAGACTCTGATCCTTTTAGCTACTGCTGAAATTGTGCCATAATCCTGCTTACAGATTTTGTTTTTCTTCCTTGAAAGCACCTGCTCAAGATGCGCGGCCGGTTTTGTTATTAGATAGCTGGGAAAGGCAAAGGCTGAATCCTGTCTTCAGGCATTTTACGGAGAGACAAGCTCTCATGTCAGAAGCCCCTCTCTCACAAGCTCTGCAAAGAAATGCACCTCCATTTGCTCCCTAAATTTGCCTTCTACTTACAGGACATTTGAATTAACCTACCTCACACGTATAGGCTGACTTAAGAAAGTGAAGGTCCCCGCAGCAGCAAGTATAAGGTAAATATCTACAGGAGCTTTGGCAAATAACTCCCATAAACCAGGGGAAGATGCGCTTCTCTCCAGAAAATGAGATTTTCCTCATCTTCTCTGTGCTTTTGACCCTTAGTACAAGTTTGAGTTAATACTTGCAAAGGTTACTAAAGATGTGTGAAGGAGGTAAAACCCGGTGATCCAGCAGGGACAGGAGCCATGCTGTTTGGGAAGAACGGTGCCATCACTCAGCTGACAGCAGCCCAGGTGCAGCCCTAGGACCCTAACGCCATCACAGGCACAGGGGAGCAGCAGGGCCTCCCCTCTGGAGCGCGAGGAAGCGACGGGCGGCCGCCGGAGGAGGCAGCTCACTGGGGTCAGGCGGCACGTGCAGGCCTGGAACGCCAGAGCTCCCGGCGCCAAGAAAAATATCTCAGTCGCCCTTCCTCCATGCCGTGGGTGGGCAGAACAGCCCCAGGGGTTTCCTCCAGGCCGGTGGGTAAGCCGACAAGCAGGGATACTTGTTGTGCTTGGAGCCAGCCGCATGCCCACCTACTCCTGCCCATGGAGCTCTGCAGCCATTTGCCCAGCAGGGGCCATCACTCTTGATGGCAGCATCTGGGCTTGCCCACGGCCAGTGGACGCCTTGTGAAGGGTCTGGGTGGCTTCAGCCCACATGCCAACGTGTTCCCCTGGCTCACAGCACAGCTTCTGGGGTTTATACCCAGAACACTCAATTATGACTTCCCCCCCCTCCTTATCCCCTTCATAATTCTGGCCTTTCTCCATTGAAGCCCAGCAACCTGATTTCCCCTTGCCTTGCTCACATCCAAAAGAGGCCACCAGCCTGAGGGCACTAAGAGCATTGCTGCCTTTGCAAAGCACCAAAGAGCAACCTCAGCTGTGAAGGAGAAGGGGACAGGGTACCCAGGGTCCTCATTCCCAAAAATAAGCCTGGTCAGCTGTACCTCAGCTGCCCTTTTACAGGCCTGCACCGCACTCACAGAGACCATTTCTTTCTTATTATTTTTTTAAAACTAACTGAGGTCGCTTCGAACAATCCTTCTAATAGCGGGGCTGAAAGGACCTGCCTTCTTAAAGCTAATTGCAACAGGTTTAGAATAAACAATTGCTTCAAAGCCACCAAATAAAGTCGGTCCCTCTCACAAACGTGGCTGTGGTTGTCCAGCGGACATCCATGTGCTGTGAAGAAAACTCTGTCACGTGCCACGGCTTCAGAAAAGCATGAGAAAACACTCACAGCGTTCCCTGAGATAAGGGGCCACAAACAAATCAGAAACAACAAGTGAAAATTCAATTCAAGGTTTACTCCAGGATGGACGTCTTGCTACGATAAATTAAGGTGTTTTTCATTATTAAAAATAAACAAAGCAATGAAAGTGAACCATGTCACCATTCATACGCTTAAAAAACATCTTTAATCTGCTTGGGAAAATCTTTTTTTCCCCCTAACAGGAAAAAATATTAGTTGTCCAGATAACAAGCAAAACAAAATCAACCAAAGGGCATCAAGAGACTTCCTGAAATTGAAAAAACAATGTTTTGTGTAACAAGTTTAAAAAAAAAAAAAACACAAAACACACGCAGCAAGCAGAATGATTCCTCCAGCTTCTTCGGGTTGTCAGTAGTTTCAGGAACATGAGGAAGAAATACACAAGCAGTTGAATGTTTTATTTAACCTTGCAGCATTTTACAGCTGTCCTAAGCCTCTTCCCTTCTCCCTTCCCCCCCCGGAAACCATTTGTCTTTCTAGTGCCTTATTTTTAACAGCTCAGCTCAGCCCCAAAGGGACATGTGTAAAAACAACGAAAGAACCTAATCCGGCAACTTTGGGGTTCCCAGGACTGAAATAGCAAGCCTGATGCAAATCAGGATCAAGGCTGGTTTGCAGGAGGGAGCAATACCTCCTCCTCTCGCAGAAGGGGAGGGATGGAAGGAGACAGAGCAGCGATGATGGGCAGCCCAGCCACTCGCCCACCCTGCGACTGGGAGATGCGGGCAATACTGGGCAGGGCTGGCAGGGAGGCTCAGGGACCCCATTCATCCCGCAGTAAATCAGCCCCTGGAGATGCGTGGGGAAGTTTGCACAATGTCTGCCCAAACTCTGCCTGGATCCCTGCCAGGGCTGGGAAACTTTCATTCTCATGAGTTCACAAATTCCACCTACAAGAGCCTGATTAGAACAATACGGGAGGCGGCATGGCGTTCCCCCCCGCATCCCTCTCTCAGCCACCGTGCTGTGAAACCACAGGAAATCATTAGCTGTGCCTGCTAAGAACTTCTGGATCCCAGCAAACTATTCACATGTGATGTATTCAGAGCTTTTTTTGTTGTTGTTTAGAGTTATTTATGGCTTCCACAGGTTCGTTTGTGATGTTGATTTATGCAGTTTCTAATGTTTGGCCATGTCAATTAAGCATAGCAACGTAGGGTTCAAAGGCCTCCTGTATTACAGTTACCCTGGTTTTAAGTAACACTGTTGCTTGCAATCAGGCAATTAAGCCATGAAATTATATCTGCTACCTAATAAATACACACAGATGCAGTTCTCACCCTCACACATTTATAAGCTAGTGTCAAATGTGGTCTCTGAGATGCTAAAAGACACTTTCTGTGAATATTTACGGCAGGAGAAGTCAGTCCATTGAATGTTTGCAAAGAGTAATCCCTAGACAGGTGTAGTACTCGCCAAAGCAAATGGATTTAGAAATGTCAACATATATTCATGGATTATTTGCCCAGCTCAAGCACTTATAGTAAAAGTCAACAGATCTAGGAATAAGCTTCAACTTGCTGGTAAGGAAACCTCTTGCCTTGCAGCAAACTCACGTATCACAACTGAAAAGAAACACAAGCCTGCCGACCAAAGGAAACCCCCCCCCCCTTAAGAGGGTGATGGGAGAGAAAAGCACAGTCAAATCCACATTTTCTGGGGCCATTCTGCCAAGGGAAGGTTGGCAATCTGCAGTGCTTTCAGCATATCTGATCTTCCTTGCCAGCACAAGGTCCCTTTGTTCAGCAGGGTGGTTCCTGGCAGCCCAGAGCCAGCCTCCACGGCAGCCACCAGGAGAAAGGGGCACATCTCCCATCTGGGTACACAGCACATGGGTGTCTGGGAACATTCCTCATGCTCACCTGCACCCTTTGGCAAGGTGACACTACCACACCTTTCCTCCTCCACCAGACACCGCACTTGTCCCTGTTCCACCAACAGACCGAGTCATCATCACACCAGTCTGGTGGCCAGGACCAACAAAGTCTTTAATGGGTTTAACCCAGCAACATTCGGCGTGTCTCTGCTGCACACAGCGCTAATGCTGCGCTCCAGGGTCCTCCACACACACAAAACAGAGGATTTGCCCCTACTCCTTTCTACAAGAAAACCACCTTCAGGAGGGCAAAGCAGCCCAGGGACTGATTTCAAAAGCTGCCCAGCACAGAGCTCCCTCCTAAGACAGCGATGCGCAGCCCAGGGCTGGCTGTGAACCACTCCATCCCCTCTCTATCCTCTCTCTCCCCAAGAAGCCCATCCAGGGCAGGGAGCAGCTCAACACTGGGAACTTGCATGCAGAAAAGGGCAACCTACTCGCTGCTGGCAGTGGAGCAGCAAACCACAGGGAGCTCCCCGCTTCGCTGGGGGGGCTCAGCCATGTCCCCTCCCAGCTGCTGGAAGCCTTTGCCTGAAGGAATAGGTGATTTGAGGCACCATTATTAATGGCAAGCGATAGAATTTCAGTTTTTATTTGATGGCTTTTGTAGACCTGGTCCTGGGGCACCACTCTGGGAGCACAAAGCTGCCCCCATCCCACCCAGCCACCCGGGGTGCAGGCAGGGCACAGCCATGGAGGCTGCTCACCACCTGAACCCCAACAGACCCTTCCCTCTCTATCCTCCTGAGACTTCTTACAGGAGAAGGAACCTGCCCGAGGCCACAAACCTCTGCAGCAGCCACATCCCTTTGGCAGTGCCTCTCCTGGCATAAACCAGGCTGTTGCCGGTTGTGGCTCTTCCCCAGCCCCATGGCTTGGATCAGCCACAGGAAGGCTGATTTTTAATCTTACTGACACCCTGTTTACACCAGGGAACCTGCTTTGATTGCAGCTGGCTTTCAGCTTGCCTCCACCAGGCTTTGCCTCTCACCCCTCGCTGCAGATGCCGTGGGAAGCCTTGCCCTCTCCCCTGGCCACAGACTCCAGCTGCCGGCAGGGACATGCCACCAACGAGCCCTGAAGCCCCTGGCCAGCAAGAAGATAAATGGCCCAGCTCCGCTGCCTCTGTCCAACTCCACATTCCCCATCGAGGGCTTCATCCTGCAAAGTCACCAGGCCCATCTTGAGCCGAAAAGCACCCGCTCGGCCGCACCATATCCTGACAGGATGTCAGCAGTAAACAGAAGGTAAATACTCATGCTTTATCATCAGTTAGTATTTGTTGTTTTTAGAGACCTGGACTAAAATTCCCACTGAAAGAAAAAATGCGTAAGACAAAAGTAGCTTCTATTTTCTGCCCACAGGAGAGCCATGTGAAGAAAGCCATTTCCTTCATCGTTATTACACACACACAAAAAAAAAAGTTTGATGATGTTTGTGTTGGGTTTTTTTAGATCTTTTGCATCCATCTAGTTAATTCTTGGGAAAATATTTTATTTATTTATAAACTTATTTTAAGGATCAATAAGGAGGTCTCCTGGTTCCCCACAAACGTTTGCCTTATGCAATGTGCAGTGAAATGAGTCAGAAAGCCCCACGACCACCACTGAGGGGCAAAGCAGGCACCCACCCTGACACAACTACCACTCATACCACTCAAATTCAGTTTTGGCAAATAATTGCAGGTGGCATTTGGAAACAAGCTTCCTTTCTGCAAAAAGCACATTCCCACCAAACTGAAGGAGTACAGGTGTACAGCGGGCAAACCCTCCCTCCAGCATGACTGAAACATAAACATGTATTTGCTGGAAATCACTGGCAGCATTTGCTCAGCAAAGTTTATTATTAGAAATTATAATTGATATTAATGTCTAGGGTTATCTCATCTGATTGTATCAGCAAAATATGGTATCGCTCGGTAATTACATTTAACATAATTTTCGCGAGAGAGCAGTCGATGCTGGAGAACAGAGTTGTCTTTTTAACCGCAGCAAAATACCACCTAATTATGAATTAAACCCCGGGCTGAGGCAAGCTACCAGCCTCCGTATTGAGTTTGAGCAAGCAGCACTTTCCCATTAAACTTTGGATGATTCTCATAATCATTTCTCCATGGAAGTAACACTTTTCTGAAAAAATAACGTTGTTAGCCCACAGAACATTGAAATGATACAATAGCTGCCTGCTTGGAGCTCACTCGCCACCTGCTTTTCCTTGTTTTGTTTTCTAGCCTCTAATTACTGAGCAGAGTCAATTCCTAATGAGGCAGTTTGATTTCCTGTTTTTCATACTTCTTGAGCCGCTTAAAGAGCCCGGCAGACATAAAAGGAACCCTTTTCTAAACAGATTTTAAATTAATTATAATAACCTTGGTGGCGGTTGTTGTTGTTGCTCTGCCTGTGTGCCTCTGTGTGTGTGTGCATCTGAGTTTTCCATGGCTGCATTTCTCATTTAATGTTTCCACACGAAACAACCTTTCCCCCCCCCCCACCATTTCCCCCCCCAACAATGCAAACTGGAAATTCTCGTCCAGGAAATTGTAGCCACAGAAACACTGTGTCTGGGGCTGAGGAGGAAAAGGTGGTGATGTCATGAATAATTGGGCTGTGAGAAAAAAATGGAGCATGAATAAGGAGGGAAATATTCTGACGTCTGTCTTTAAATCTGGAAGATAAACACTTGTTGTGAATGGTACATACTGGCTTCCAAAAGGGCTGGTAGGAAGAAGAACGGTATTAAATAACCGCTCAGAAATATATGAATGATGCTAATGAGGTCTCTCAGCCCTCTCCTAGCCCCACCAAACACATGAAACGCCTCTCAGTTCATGTCTCGGCACTTCCCCTGTGGATAGCGGTGGCACTGGTGAGCTGTTGCCATTCCAGGGATTTACAGAGGTATTAGTTCTCCTCCTACCTCTGCTCCCTCCTCACTCTGTCCCTGCCTGCATCCTAGGACCCTTTGGCATGGCAAGGGGCTGCTGCAGGCTGGGGCTGCACAAGCTGCAGGTATGGGGTGACCATGAGCTCTGACCTTGCCCAAGGAGTCCCACCGGACACTGCTCTTCTCTGGCTGGCCACAGGGATCTCACAGACAAGGTGCCTCGGTGCGAGGATGGTACGAGACACTGCCAGGCAGAGCCTCCTGGCACATCAGCAGCCCCTGCCATCGTCCACCCCCATTTCCCCGACTCCCCTCGCTCCAGTCCCACGGTGGCATTCGCTGAGGCCACCTGCAGAAGGCACCTAAGGATTTTGCTACGGTGACATCACCCTGCTCTTTCTGTCCTCTGGCCCAGAGCCTTTCCAGGGAAATTTCCCACGGGATGCTTTACATGGAGCAGAGCCCTCTGCCACGCCTCAGCAACAGGCGCCACAGCATTGAGAAGATGGCTGATGATGGCTGTATCTTTGCACGAGAGCCACTCAGAAGGCATCCAGTCCAGCCAGGACCATCGCGCTGAGCTGCTCAACGAGCACACAGGTGAAGGGCACTCCCTGTTCCCGAAGGTTTGGAGGAGAAAGCACAGGCTTGAACCAGTCAGCCCCTGGAACAGCTACATTTGTGAGTGCTGGAGTTTCCCTGTGGAAACTGCATGTAAAGCTCATCGAAAAATACACAACCTGCTGCTAGAAACATAGAGAAACCCAATCCATGCTATAGCCCTAAAAGTCCAAGTGAGCCTCGGCCGGGGAGGGCTACATTCCAACCCCACCCAAATCATAAAGCTGAGAAAACTTCAATGGGCTCTAGCTTCTGGATTATTATTATTATTATGACAGGGTTTTCCTCTCAGGATTCAGACTCTCTCTAAATGGTGGGAAAAAGGGTTTTATACAACCTCCAGTCTCCACATGACAAAGTGACTGCCTATTCCTACAGTCGTCTGAACAGAATAGACGGAATAAGCTATTGTCTGTGCTCAGAAGTCAGCGACTGCACCGGCACTTGATTGGTCCAGGATGTAGAGGAACAAAAAGGTCATTGAATAAAAGAAGAACAATACTTTTCACGAAACAAATGAGCTTTTGCTAATTTATAACATGTTTGGTTTGGGTATCATATACATCAAAATGATGTAATTAGTACATGTCATTTTCTGGAGAGAGAGAGATCAGCAAACCCTTAATGATGGGAATTTCCTGCCCTGGACTGGAGTCTCTGGGCTACCAGGGCATCATAAAGATGCTGTATTTCACTAATAATTGGAATGGGCACGAAGCAGGACCTAGATGTGTGACAAGGGAAAAAGGAAAAAGTTCACCTACTGCAAAGGTTAGTTGCACTGGAGGATTAATGAGAGAAATACAATGGACTGGAGGCTGATAAAGAACTGTCTTGCACATTCCACACCCAGTGTTTGAAACCTGCAATTTGAATTGGTCCTACCTCCAAATATCAACATCGCTCAAACACGTCACTATTTAGCTCCAGCCCTGACCACTCAGCTGACGATCTTTCAGTCATGGGCACAATCATAAGTTCAGCTCCCAAAGCACCTCAGTCAGAGGGACATCCAGACCAGGACAGAAGCTTTGCAGATTGTGCAGCACTCTGCTGAACATATTAAATTGCAAGGGTGATTTTTCAGTGAGAGACCTCCATACACTCAATGCAAACTTCAACTTTGGAAGTTTGGAAGGCGTTGCTCCCCTGCACACAGTCACATTCACAGCACAAGGCAGGCTCACACCAGAGGTTACAGGTTCAAGGTCTGAAGTAAAAGCTACTCTCACGGTGCTTTTCATTCAGAAGGGAGTCAGAAGTACTACAGACCTCATGTAGGAGACATTTCTCAAGCAGGTTGTGCAAGACCATCTCTCAAGACTCCTGATAGTAACAAAGCCAGACATGAGGGACGTAGGAATATACAGAACCTTCTCATTAAGGAAAACAGTAAGCATTTTGCCCTTTCTTTGCAAATTAGGCTTGAAACTAAGCTGAGTGTATACTTGTCCAAGCCCACCAGGAAGAGCAGCTGGCTACAGCAACAAGAGGCAAAAGCTCTAAAGCCCTTCTTCAGATATGCATTTGCCCTCTTCATATAAGCACATCAGCTACACCTGGGAGACATCCAAAGAACCTCCTTACATCTCTTCCTCCAGGTTCTTAAGCCAGTTCCGAGCTGAATGGTATTATAATAATAGAAAAAAAAAGTTTCTGCTTGCATTATAGGACCACAGAATAGTTTGGGTTGGAAGGGAACTTTAAAGGTCATCTAGTCCAACCTTCCCTTCAATGAGCAGGGATATCTTTAACTAGATCAGGTTTTAAGGAATGAATAGACATAGCAAATAGCTAGGGGTCTGCCAGACTCAAGGAGTCCAGCAACAGGGCTATGCCCTGACCTGGTTATTCAGACTTGGGAGATCCACTGATTTGTTTTCATTTCATATGTTGTTGACCCTTTCCCTCCAGGAGTTTTGCATCAGTTTTTGGTCCTGAAGCTCCTGCTGTTGCATGAAGATCTTCAGGATGCCTCAAGAGGACCAAAGTGTGCTCTGTTCCCCAGGGCTCACTGGAGCTCAGCTGCCATCAAAGTGGCACTAGCAAGCAGGGTGCTGAAACAAGTAGCCACCTAGAAAATCTTTTCTCACGTGAAAAATCCAATAAGTAATTTTATGAACAGAAATCTCCTCTGGCAATGGCCCCAGCGTTCTCTGAGCTGTGCGATAAGTATGTTGTATTAGTTCATGTTTCCTTCTTTGCAGGAATTACTCAGGCACATGCAAAACAATAACACGATCTGGAAAAACTTCCTTGATCATTTGTACTGCAACTTTGTTCTTTGCAGCAAATTAAATGGATGTGGGAACTAAACCGAAGGCCCAAAGGGCCAGCAAATACTAATCACAGAGCCTCTTCTGCCAGTAATGGGCATGTTTGAGCTGGAAATGTTTAACTGTTAGGGATTTTTACCTCTCTATTAGCAAAGGAAGGACACCTCTAAATGTGACATTCTTCTCCTCAGGAAATACCCTTACATTCTCTGCTAGCTCAGAAAGGAAAACACTCCACTGCAAATAATTTACTTCACACCCGCTTCTTTCCTTTACTTTAATTTGCTTTTTCAAAAATTCCTTCTGCTGCCAATTTTTCTATCTTTTATGAAGATTAACCCAGCAATTCCCACATTTGTGAGCAGCTCCAACGGAAATCTGCTAAATGAATAATCTTGAGTCAACAAAACCATATTCTGATGGACCCTGGCTGAGCCAGCTGCGTTTGTGTGACTGCAAAAAGAAAAGCGTGAATTTTCTCCTTGGAGGTAGAGCTAAAAAGCAGAAAAGGTTACCACGCACCCATTGATGAGCTGTACATACATCACTTGTTTCTCTGCTCCCAGCAAAGCAATGTCAGTATAACCCTCTTTGTACAGCTGATGTGCTCCTCTCCCCCAGAAGCTCCACTGTTGGCCTGGGCAGGGGCTGAGGGCGCACCAGGCAGCAACACTCAACCTTTCTGGTGGTGGGAACACGTATCCATTCCCAGAGAGCTGGAGAAAGCCATATCCTGCGACTTGTCTCTGGCCGTGGGACCACGTTACAGGACATATGTTGTGCAATCCTGATTATGTTCTGGGCTGTTTCATAGAATCATATGCTCATCTAGGTTGGAAGGGACCTTTGAGATTGCTGAGTCCAACCATCAACCTAACACCTCCAAAACCATCACTAAACCACATCCCTCAGCACCATATCTACTCATCTTTAAATAATGGCAATTCAACCACTTCCCTGTGCAGCCCCTTCCAATGTTTGATGAGGCTTTCAGTGAAGTTTTTCCTAATATCCATTCTAAACCTCCCCTGGTGCAACTTGAGGCCATTTCCTCTTGTCTATCGCTTGTTACTTTGGGAGAAGAGACCAACCCCCACCTCACTACACCCTCCTTTCAGGGAGTTGTAGAGAGCAATAAGGTCTCCCCTCAGCCTCCTTTTCTCCAGACTAAAAAAAAAAACCTCGTTCCAAGTTTCCCTAGGTTATTTTCAGGAAGGTTGCTCCAGGTTAACACTCTTAACCTCAGGCCAAGCAGCAAAGTTGGAGACACCAGAGCACCCAGACAGGGCCAGCAGGATGGCAGCGCTGCAGAGAGCAGGGAACAGTGAGACGCTCACCCGGTCCCTGCAGCCCTGCCACGTACAGTCACACAGGCCAGGCCCACAGCCAAATGAGATCCATGTTTCAGTACTACCCTACCTGCTGGCAGCTCTCGCAATTGTAAGGGGAATGAGGATGCAGCTGGGCAGATACCAGCGTATGACACACCAGGTAAAGGTGTTGACTCACAGAAGATACACCTTTTTTCAGCAAACGTCTCATTTACCATAAACGAGCGCACACAGCCACTTTCAGTTCCTCTAAGCAGCACTCCAGTTTAACTCTGCCTTGGGCTCACCAGGTGACAAGAACACATCCATAACCTCAGGGCAGTATCAGCTCACTACAGCTATTATTGAAATGCCTGTATCACACCATAAGCAGGACTCAAAGAAATCAGGTTAATGGGCTGTGTGAGAGGGCTTGTGGGTGGGGAGTGAAAGAGAACTTGCTGTAAAGATAAATAGTCTATGATTGCATGTGGGCGCAGAGTTGTGTGGGTGGCACTGCAAAGAAATGGGTGGCTCTTGTTTATTCCAGTGGTTTCCTACTTTTTTGAGTCTAGATGGACAGACGCAATAAAGATATAACTCTGGTTAAACATTCATTTACTGTCTACTTAGAAAATATGCCACTGAGCTAACCAGTCTCTTCTCATCATATCAGTCCTACATCACATATATTACCAGTAATTGCATTGTTCAAGCCTTGTCTTTGGATTTGGTAGAGTGTGGTAGATGAGGATGGAGCCACCACTCTGTATCTTCAAACATTTTGTGGCCCTTTTCCTGTGAGTGGAGGGACCAGAGTCCTGCACAGATCTCTAGAGATGACTGTATTCCAGATCCAAATTGAGGGCAGTTCAGTTTAATCCACAATTCCTGCCCTAAAAGTTTTCTGACATTCCACCTGCCCATTCACAAAGGGAAATATGAAAATGACAGCAAGCATGAGAAAGCTTGGTCTACCCAGAGCTTCACAGATTCAGTGGGCAGAAGTGATCACCTTCTGCCTAACACGGGGCCATCAAATGTCACCTGGGATTCAGGCCCTACCTGTGCACCAAGCAAGGGAAGAACTTTTATAACTATGCAGTATCCAATAGCACCCTGGAAAAGCAGTGAGTTTTCAACACAGTTATACACATGGCATCGATGCAGTGAGGGTCTCTGCATGCTTTTGGAGTGAGAGATCACCAAGAACAGACAGCTACTCAGCATCAGGTGTCACCAGCAAGCTCTCAACCAAACTCCACAGAAATTGTCACATATCTATGAACCTCTGACAATTTATTAAAGTAACTCCCTAGTTTGGGATGAGAGAATGCATATATTAACTCTAGGTCTAATAAAGAAATCTCATTTGAACACTAGCACACTCTCTCCCACATGTCCACACATCCAATTTCCAAGGAAACGGCCATAGAAAAGCAGTCATTGCTTCCAGAGTTTTCATACTTCAGTTTTCTCTGGTTTGTGAGCTGGTTTCCTGATAAAGAGCTGGCACAAATTGTTGGCCATTATCTCACCTCCGCAGAAATAGCTTCCTTCACCAGACTAGCTTTCAGCACTTACTCACAGCCACCAGAGAGCTAGGTCCCTATGGACAATTTCCTCCAAACCTCAAAAAAAACCCCACTCCAATCAACGCAAAACATTGCTCCTGATTTACATGTTTGAATTAAGCTTACACCCTGCTTGCTGCTGCTCTGTTACCTATTAGCCCAATGCCCTACCTCTGCAAACGTCCCGGTAGCAGGCAATGGCAGTCCAGCACCCCAAACACAGTAAGATCTCACCTGGACAGAGCAAAGTAATGGGATCTAACATGGCAAATCCTGATGGGGAGCACTGCCCTGAGCTTAGCCGAGGGAAGTCTTCCCATTACTGGGGCACGCATTAGGACAGAGACAGAAAGTCTGGAAAGGAAGAGAGTAAGGTACCTTCTGACCATCCCTACACAACTTTACCAAGTATGGATACAAACCTTGCAACCCAGTTTTCAAGGGCTTTTAACACAGCAATGACCTCTGTAACTTACTAACCTTTAGGCCAAAGCAATGTAGATTCACTGCACCTGCTAGCAATCAAGAGCTCCACACTTTATCCAGCCCCCACACTTTCTGAAACACAACTTCCAACCGCTGCTGGAAATCAACAACTCAGCAGTCTCTGGCAAAATCACCAGCAGAACCTGATGGCTCAGGGAACTGGTTGTGACTCATGGCTTCCCTGGAGGTCACCACCCAACACATTATGGACCAAAAGTCACTGCCACCTATGTGTACTACCTATCTAGCATGCAATGAATTGGATGGTTTCTGCCCCCTCTGCCAATGGCTATCAAACCACATGCAAAGCCTACAAGTATCTTCTCTGATGGGTGTAGTAAGGACTTCCCAATGCTACTGGCTACCCCTCCACATTGGCATGAAGGAACATTAGATGAGCAGCACAGAATAGCTTGAACTGCTGCTGCTTATGCTGTAGTGGATCCATTAGTAAGAGAAAGTATCAGCCTGTAAAGCTCAGCATCCAAAGTCTCTCAGCAGCACTGAATTCGAGAAGAATGAGTTTGGGCCATCACAAGAACCTGGTCTTAACTGTGACCCACTAACATAGAACTTGGTGGCCACTTTCATTGGTTTAACAGTGTCTGATAGGATTATTGGCAGCACTTTTCCAGGCTAGCTAAGCTCTACACAAAGCACTACAAAAAATATGGCAGTACTGGGTCTATTGATAGAGGTGCTTTGGAGTCCACAGCAATACAAGACTCAGACTCTTCAGCAGATGTCTAAGCAACAAAACTTATCAATCCCTGTCATTTCAGGAGTGAACTGAAACCGCTTTGGTGCTGATACATCACAAACCTCAACCATACTGTGACCATTGCTATGTTTTGCCAAGAAAGGTCCCGCTCTCTAAATATTGTACTTGTACAGTGGCTTTTGTTGCTATTTCCTCATCCAGGCTGCAGTCACTCAGAGTATGGTGATTTCTGTAAATCTTCTAATCACCATCGCTGGCTGCCTCTGACTGACTGTACAGTTAGAAATAACTAATGAAAGAAGTAATGCAAATAGCAGTGTTAAGATGGAGCTTGATTTCACTAATTTGCTTGTCTAGTAAACAAGAAGAGAAAGAATAGTCAGAGCTAAAATCCTGCTCTGAGAACTGATGCAAACCAATGCACAGCAGAGACATGCAATTGTCAGTTGTTTTTTTTCCTAAACTGTTGCCTTTAGAAGAGCACATACACCCATATCTGGGATATTGTAGGTCCATATGCTAAAGCAGGCTGCCTGAGCACCTCTTTAGACCCAGCCTCCTATCCTCTGTCCCACCTCCTTCTCCAAACCATACAAAGAAAGTACCTCCATACTTTTTCACCTTTTACCTCTATTTTTATGCCCTTTTTTCACTTACCTTCATTCCATAGGTCGAGATCTTCACAGGCAATGTCAGCTTACCTATCCAGTGCTCACTCTCCCGTTAAACAGCCAGCGTGTCCCACAACATTTAACATCAACTGCAATCTCCAAGCAAAACTGCACCAGCAACAGACCAAGGATAAGCTTCTCCCTATCATACAGGTTGCCTTCAACTGACCTCTCTTATCTGGCTAGCAGAGCCAGAGCTAGCTCATTTTCCATCATGAGGAACACCTGCATCTGTGTTTAGGAAGAGCTTCCTCTTAGGGCTGCCTTGCCTCAGGTGAACATAATGATGCCACCTTCATTAAGAGCCTCATGAGAACCACAGAAGAACATAAGCAGGTGGATATTTTTCCTGTCTTTAACCGTTTCCTCACTGTTTGCAGGATGAAGAGATTCTTTGGAATAGGTCCACCAGAGAGGATGTTTTGTGAGCTCATATAGCTCCTGTGCCACCCACCCTAAGTGCAGCAGGGAACTGGGTCCCCCCCCAGGCAAGAAGAGCAGGCAGGAGGGAGAAAGCAGAATTTGCTCTAGTAGTCACATCCCTGCCAGGCTTTTATTTCTGGTATCTTCTGGAGTAGCTTCCCTGCTAGAGCTCCACTGGTGGCAGTCACTGCTGGAGACCTAACATAGGGGAAGCTGTCCCTGGTGATTTTTTTGCCCTGTCATCTACACTTGGTCTGAGAAAAAGCAGATATCATGGTGGTTAAAATTCAAGGTAGTAGGACATAGACTGCCTTCCTATTTCAACACCTGCTACCATGTCTGATAGGAGAAGGAAGGGAAACTACCAGGAAAAAGGCTCATAAAGGCCTTGCCAAAAATCTAAAATAAAAAAGTTACATCTAGGAATACTTTAAAGCTGGAATTAGCCCTTGCAAATGAATGATTGCTGTTTTCACCAGTTTGAAGAGTTAGGAGAAATTAATCAACTGTGAATTGTTTCTAAAATGAGACAAGAAGCAGCGCTCATCCGCAGGGGGGCTACAGCAAGCATGGAATGAAACAACATGAAAATGTGGCCAACACTCTCAAACAGGAAAACACACAGGCACTAAAATAAGCAGTTGTACAACACATTGTGTAAAGTGCCTTAACTGGACAACTCATCCTGAATAGAATAAAATGTTTCCCAGTACATGAGATAAAACATCCCAGTTTGGTGATATTCTCCAAAGACTTGAGCTGCCACTGTGTGCATTTCAAGACTGAAGGCTAAACCTCTGCTAGATCCTAGATAATAAACACTCTGGACATCTAAGTTGTTATATATCTTGGCATTCGACCAGCAAAATGTCCATGTAAAACCGTATGCCAGTAAATCTGCCTTCTGCTTTTAAGCTGATTATTCAAGGGTTAACTATGAGATCCCCTAACGAATTAATAAAACCCAGACGTATTTTTAAAGCTATTGATTCATCTCAATATCTATTTTGGAGCATTCTGAATTTATAAACAACAAGATGGAAGTGCTTTGTAACCTACAAAGAGTTCATTAGTTGTGGTATATCTCATTTGAAACGTTCCTTCTTGTACCTTTGCTACAACGCTCCAGATTTTGTTAGTAATGGGCCTAAAACAGAACCTTTCATGAGACTTTCCTTCCCCCAAAATTGAAAGGGTGCTCCAAATCCATTCCCCAGCGCACAACCTGATTTTACCAATTAATCCATTCAGTATCATGGTTGTGGTACGGATCCCTGGCTTAATCCAGATAAGCACACAGCTTGCACCCTTTCTGGTTTGCAGTGATGCCTTTTACCCCTGTGTCCTGCTGCAGCATAAGGAAGGTTTCAATGGAAAGAGTGCCAAAATGCAAGCAATCTATGAGGCCATATTTCTTTATACCTTGCAGCCAGTCCTGCAAGTTTTGCCAGCTCTCTTGACGGAACCCCCAATCCTAATCTCAGCCCTACATCCCAAGCACTGGATGGTGGCCGATGCCACCCTTTGCTCCCAGGTCTGCCACAGGCTGCCGGCATCAGGGCAAACCACACCATCCCTGCTCTACTCAGGCACTAAAGAAAGGATTAATCCCACCTCGCTTTAGCTTTCTAAAAATTAGAGGTCTCACCTAGTCCAGGAATGTTGGCTCCTCTGGCATTAATGGAGAGACAGAAGAGTTTCTGCAGATGTTGATTCACCCTGTCTAGCAGAGTCCTCTCCCAAGATGAGCGATATGGTCCCATCTCTCAGTGTTGACTCAAGAGGAAATGTAGGTAATTAACATAGCATATTTACCTATCCCTTGGCTAAAGTAAGGTGAGACAAATGGGACACCCCCAATCCTAATCTCAGCCCTACATCCCAAGCACTGGATGGTGGCCGATGCCACCCTTTGCTCCCAGGTCTGCCACAGGCTGCCGGCATCAGGGCAAACCACACCATCCCTGCTCTACTCAGGCACTAAAGAAAGGATTAATCCCACCTCGCTTTAGCTTTCTAAAAATTAGAGGTCTCACCTAGTCCAGGAATGTTGGCTCCTCTGGCATTAATGGAGAGACAGAAGAGTTTCTGCAGATGTTGATTCACCCTGTCTAGCAGAGTCCTCTCCCAAGATGAGCGATATGGTCCCATCTCTCAGTGTTGACTCAAGAGGAAATGTAGGTAATTAACATAGCATATTTACCTATCCCTTGGCTAAAGTAAGGTGAGACAAATCCCATCCTAAGCTCTGAGAAGAAGGGTTTTCCACCCTGGGTTTGTGTAGGTATGTTCAGGAAGACCCACACAGAATGCCCCCATGCCTCACCACGGGCTTTTGAACAAAATACCATGTGAGCCTTACCCAGCTGTTTAATCCCTCCATCATGACAGATACATCCCCTCCAGGATGGGATGGATGCTGCTGTCTGCCCTCCTGCAGGTGATCTGGGCACCTGGAGAGACTTTAGTGGCTGCCTCCTTAAGCAGCCTCTGACAAAGGGTACCCAGTGACAAAAGACTTCTTGATCCCTCCCTGCTGGCTACGGGTGGCAGCACAGCCCTATGTAAGAGCATTGAAGAGCCTGTCAGGAAGTCCCCACAGTTCCTCAGCTCAAGAAAGGCTCCTGTGTAGGGTGTGAAGGAGCATCTCCATGCCTGTCCAAGCTGTCTGGGCACGAAGCAGAAGGAAGGAGTCGGTGTCCATGCCCTTAGTGTACCATTGTTTTGCATCATTTAACATGCACAGATGAAGCATTTATTGCTCACCCATTTGGGGTTCGCTATGTGGTCAAGTGCCAGCTTTCTTTAGTCTGCTAAATTACCTGATGAAACTTTTGATTTAAAGAATACAGCCGGGAGCCCTGGGCAAGCATAGCTCTTGCCAGCCAACTAGATCTGCTGTCACATATGACTGACAAGATATTTATGCTGATGGGTCAACAGACAGACAGACAGATTCATTAATTTTCTTCTCCCTCGTCCCATTATCTAAGCCCCTGTGCCATCCACAGCCACTGGAGTGAATGTTCATTTCTATTCCATTGTCATACTAACTACTGCTCTAGTTTAAGTATTCTTTTGAACCCCAAGAACAATGTGCGCAAGGCACAAATCCATCCCGCTCCTCCATGGCTAAGTAGGGCCATTAGACAGGAGAAACAATAGGAACCCAGCGGGTGCTCTGTGTTTGCTCCCTGCATGGCCGCACACAAAGACAAAAAGCGAGGAGGGCTGGATGGGCCAGGGATGGGTATTGGATACCCTGATGCACTCATTTTCCCAGCATCCCCAAATCACAAAGGAAAAGAGGTTTTTACATGGCCTGCAGAGGCTACATCAGTCACTGGGCACAGGACCTCATTGTCTGGTTTGTTTTGTTTCCCTGAACAATATGTCACATATTTACTTTCCTCTTGGAGGGCTGATGCTAGCATAAAATCATCACCACGTTATGTCAAAATGTCAGCATGCCACATCGCCACATCTCCGCATGAGGCTGCCTCATGGGCCCCCACTAGGATTTCTGCATCCAATCATTTCCCATAAGCAGTGTTTGCAGGATGCGAGGTCTTCTTAAAATAGGACAAACCCAGAAATCCTGGAGCCGGTGGCAGCCCTTGCTCATGTCTCTGTCTTGAGTGACTCCATCTGGACAATCTAGGATTGCTTTTGATGGGTGGTGGAAGCAGCTGCTCCTGGTTAAAGTCTTTCTTACTAGAAATAAATATAAATGCTCCGGCTAAAAAATCAGGATGGTCTTTTTCTCTTTTCAGCCATTAGCAAGTTTTACCTCCAGTGAAGGGATTTTAAAAAGGATTTTCTTACTTAAGTGGACAGCTGTATTTTAAATACCTTTAACTTCTGCTAGTGTGCAGCTCTGAGAAGTTACAACTGCCTTGCTGCAGCTTATCCTGATGCACAAGCAGGTGCAACTCCACTGAGCCCCACAGACCTCCTCCTGCCAGCACTGGCCTCCACATCTCTCCAGAAATTCAGTCTTGGGCATTCAACAGCTTCTGCCCGATGCCAGGCTACCAAGAGATTGAGGAAAGTAGAAGAGCTCAGCGAGAACCCAGCATGCCCACCACGCGTGGTGGCAACACACGCCTTGCTAGGAGGGACCAGCCTGGAGGAGGTAGATACCAGCTGGATGACAGCGTGTCATTGACCTCTGATGGATGCAGGGTTGGATGCCGTCCACCCCTGGCAACTCCAGAAGCACTTCCCAACACACACTCCCCTTCACTCTGCGCTGGGTCCTGGCCCGCTGGGACAGTCTGTGTGCTGTGGCTGTGCCGAGGCCGTCCGCCTCTGACGCCGGGATTTGCTCTGCCAAATCTCACATGCCAGAGGTCTGAGGCTTCTTCCTCCGACACTCTGAAGCCAGCGCCACAATGCTGGGCCCCTACCAAACATCCCGTGGGCTCGGTACGGGGGACGGGAGAGGAGGGACTGGTCAGGCGGAGCGCGGATCCACGCCACTCCCCTGGGGAAGGGTTAAAACTGCCTTTTACTGTTTTTCTGTGACAGATCTCTTTACTCAGTGCTATATAATATAGCCCCAAACATATTCTAAGTAGCCAAGGGCTTGCCCGGCCATCTGTTTGAAGACACAGACCTTCTGATACAGGAGTTCCCAAAGCCTGGCCCTTTGGGACATTTACTATAGAGCCTGCAAAAGGAATTTTTCCCCTTTAAGAAGCCAGCCTGTACTTGTTTTGTTATGCTGCTTCAGACCAGTGTCCCATCCATGAACACCGACCCATACATGACTTGTGTACGAACTAAAACGTGGGAACCTCTGCTCCAAGTGAGACACCTCCACACTCCCCAACTCTCCCCTGCCGATCTCACCCACAACTTTGAGGTTCAAAAAAATGAGAGAAAGATTTGGTCATCTCCCAGGTACCTACTCTTAGTTCCAGCCATCACTTGCAGGGGTTGTTTTTGTAAGAATTCCCAATTTTATCCAGCTATCTCAGGTGAAAGTGCCAAATGACTGCATGACTTTCTTGCTGACTTTCAAAGGCAATTAGGCGTTTATAGCCAGGTGCATCTGCAAATGGCATCCATGGCCTGCACTGAATTAATTAAGAGAGAAACAGACCCTCATAGCGTACTTAATGCGTACATATC
Source organism: Calidris pugnax (assembly GCF_001431845.1). Classification (NCBI taxonomy): domain Eukaryota; kingdom Metazoa; phylum Chordata; class Aves; order Charadriiformes; family Scolopacidae; genus Calidris; species Calidris pugnax. Next base: position 3,970,236 of record NW_015090921.1, read on the forward strand.
TATAACTGTATTTCTGCAATACACCTTTCATTTTATGTATTTATTCAGATTTAAAGCAATAAAGGTGCTTTTCAAAGGCACTTTTAAAAGGCTCTAGGCACTCCCAGCACAATAAATTATATAACAAACACGGCCAAACAAAATCCCAGCAGCACTGAAATCACCTCCTCCGGAGGAACTCAGCCAGCCCGGTGCTGCTCCCTTCCTCCATGAGGAAACTGCCCCGTAACTTCCCCATGCTGTATTACTCACTCCACTTTCTCATATCCCCAGCGGTGCTCTTTTCCCTCCCCTGAGACCTGCAAGGCGACACCTAGAGCGATCCCCCTTTCTCCCTCAGCCCGGCTTGGTGCAGCGTGTTGTGGGGTGGCCAGAGGGAAACCCAAGGTTTGCAGGGCAGAGCAGCACACAGAGGGGGCACCCACCTCACTTCGCTCTTGCTGCCAGGGAGCGCAGCATTGCTGCAGCTCAGAGGCTGGGGGGGGGCATCGGCAAAGTGGCCCCTCAAGGAGGGCTGTCCCTCTCCCGATGCAAGTAGAAGGATGGGACCCCCCCATCCCACATGAGGGAGGCCCAAGCCAGCCTTGCCCCATGCCGTGGGGGTGATAAACCACTCAGACGGAGTGTCTTTGTGTCCTTAGAACACAACATCCCTTAAAACGTGTTGGTGAGTAAAATAAAAGGGGACCAAAAAATGTCACAGCCAGCCCTGATGCTTGTCACCCGCAGGAAACCCAGCGCCACCAGTACACCTGCCCGTGGGCTGTGGGTCGGCCGGCGTATCACTTCCCAGGCGCTCAGAAACTGCAGCAGTAAAGAAGAAGGTGAGATCGGTGGGGTTACTTTAAAAAAAAATAAAAAAAAATTAAGACATCAAGTTTTAAAAAGCACTTTTAAATATTTTCTTCTACTTTTCATCTCTGCTCTGTCCCCCGGCAGAGGGTTTCTGTGGAGGCGAAGCCCCGGGCTGGGCGGCTGGGCTGGGGTAGAGGTTTGGAGCTGCTGTGGCATCTGGCATGAAAAAATGTCCCGGGAAGCTGTTACATTAAATGGCCAAATCGATTTATTGAATGGCAGGTGTTAGCTACAAACAGATGGAGAACATAAAGGCATAAGCAGGCATTTGTATGGAAAAGAAGCCATCGATTTGTAGCGAGAGGGACTCAATAGTGATCGTTATAGCCTTTAATAGATATGTTCTTATTTTTACGGGCTGGGCGCGGA
>NW_015090921.1:3971469-3973155 GCF_001431845.1 Calidris pugnax
ACCTCAGCCCTGCGCGTGGGTGTCCCCCCGCCGCGGGTGCGGGGCGGCGTGGGCGGGCGGGCGGCCCGTGGCAGCGCCCCCGCGGCAGATGAGGCACGCGCCGGCCTCATTACAATGAGAATGGGGCGGCTGGAGGAGCCATGTGGCAGCAACAGTTTGCAAATCCCCCCTCCTTCTGTGCAAATCGGGAAACATTTCCAAACATTTGTACCCCAAATCGACCACATTAACACCCCTCGGAGCGGCGCTCCCTGGAGGGATGCTCCGCGCTACGGACATTTAGGCAGAAACAAAACAAGCGGGGGGGGGATTTTTTTTCCTTTTCTCTTTTTTTTTCCTTTTTTTTTTCCTTTTCTCTTTTCTTTTTTTCCCTCTCTCTCTCTTTTTTTTTTTTTTTTTCTTCCCCCTCCTCCTTTTTTTTCCCCTCCTTTTTTTTCTCTTTTTTTTTTTTCTTCTTTCTTTTCTCTCGGTGTGTGTCAGCGCTGAATCGATGCGCAACTTTCTAGCGAAGGGGTTTAGAAGCCACGGGGGAATCCGGCTTCACAAAGTGGGGCTGCGACCACGGAAAGGCTGGCGAGCACCGAATAAATGGGCGAGTCGCTAACTAAGGGACCAAAAAGGCGACCAGCCCCAAAAGGCAGCAGAGCCAGGGAGCAGAAACGCGCCCGAGAAAGGCGCGCAAGGTGCACAATAAAAATAATCCCCCGGGCGCTGGGGATGTCGCGCTGAGCGACAAAATCGTGAAGACAAATTTAAGGGAGAGCGGAGCGGCCCGCGGGGCTCCGGGTTTGCCAGCAGCCGCTTTGCGGGGGATTTCTCGGCTCCCCCGCAGCCCCCCGCGCCGAGGAGGGGAGCGGTTCCCTGGGAAAGGTGGCTGCGGGGCAGGAAGGTGCTGGTGGGCTGCTCCCTGCCCCCCCGCTCCGCTCCAAAAGGGGTGCGGGGAAAGGGGAAGGCGGGGGCTCTCCCCAGGTTATGGGGAAGGGGAAGACGCGGGACGCCCCGGGGGGGATGCCATGCCATGCCATGCCATGCCATGCCAGCCTGGCTGCGGCTTCGTGCTGCCTTAGGGGACAGCCCTGGCGTGCCCGGCCGTGCGGGACAGAGGAGGCAGGGTCCAGCCTCCAGTCCCGCCGAGTCCCCTTCCAAATAAACCCGCCGTGACCGGAGCAGCCGGCAGGTACTGCCCCGGCCGCAGGTACAGGCGCTCCGTGTCTGCAGGACCTTTAAAGTAGCCCAGCAGAAACCACGTAGAAATCATAGAATGGTTAGAGTTGGAAGGGACCTTAAAGATCATCGAGTTCCAACCCCCTGCCCTGGGCAGGGACACCTCCCACCAGACCAGGTTGCTCAAAGCCACATCCAGCCTGGCCTTGAACCCCTCCAGGGATGGGGCAGCCACAGCTTCTCTGGACAACCTGTTCCAGTGTCTCACCACCCTCACAGTAAAGAATTTCTTCCTGAGATCTAATCTAAATCTCCCCTCTTCCAATTTAAAACCACTGCCCCTTCTCCTGTCACTACACTTCCTGACAAAGAGCCCCTCTCTGGCTCTCCTCTAGGCTCCCTTCAGATATTGGTAAAGCCCCCGCGGGCTGCGACACGACCTCACGCACAGACCCTCCCCCGTGGGAGCTTCCCCCGTGGGGCGGGAGGGCAGGTTAGAAAACACGGAGCTATCGGAGAGAG
>NW_015090921.1:3973311-3975600 GCF_001431845.1 Calidris pugnax
GGCAGCCTGGCACGGGGGCCCGGGGAAGGGGGGGGAGGGAAGGCTTGGGCAGGCTGGCAACTTTCACCCGCCCGGAATTAATTAACGTTGTCTCGTTAGCGAGATGCGTTTGGCCTGGCCACGCGTATGCTGAGCCGGGCCAGCCTGGAGATAAACCGGCAGCAAATGGGGCGCGAAAAGGGGCGGGGGGGTGACCTCGAGTAAGGGGGAGATGGGGGAGCAGGGTGGAAAAGGATGGGGAGGCGGCGACCACCGGGCACGTCGGGCCACTGCCCAGCGTTCCGGCGGGGGACACGGGTAACTCGGCAAAGCCCGAGGCTCTGCGGGCCCGGTTCCCCCTTCCCGTGTCCCCCCCACTCCCCCCGAAATCAGCCGAGGGTGCTGGGCGAGGGGAGGGAGGTGGCTGCGCTGGTGCTCACCAAAGCGACCCGGGATGGCGGGTTGGGCACGGGAAAGAGTTTGCAGGAGTTCGTGCTTCTAATCTGCTCTCGGTCGACTTCGGGGCTCAGCTGTTGGATGCTATTAATGCAACTTTTTTTTTTTTTTTTTTAATCTGAACTCCGTGTTGCGTGTGTCAACACGCAGCAGGTGGTTTGTTATATTCCCCCGGTTATTACTTTATTACGGGCTCTTTTTTATAGCTGGAATCACCATAAATGCCCTGGAGCGTCGAGGAGGGTTTTACGTCTGTTTTGCACCACTCACTCGAGCTTCTGAAAATATTTGGTTTGGGGTGGGGGGGACGACGGCGACGATAACACGTGGAGGGCCGGAGCAACTTCTGCTCCTGCCGGGAACGGGGGAAACCAGGTGGAAAGTTTGCCTCGAAAAATAGGGGCCACCCAAGGGTGGCTGAGAGGGCTGGGGAGCACTGGGGAGGGGGGCTTGCACCCCTCTTGCCAGGTTTCGGAGGTGGAAGCGCTTCGCCAGTCGCCAAGGTGCACGCCACCGGGATGGCAGAGAGGTTTGGCGGAGCTGTGAAAAGCAGAGATCAGCTTGTCTTGCTTTAACCTACATTAGCTCCGGGTCCATATGGTAGATGCTGCCTGTGGATCCTCAGCACCAAAGCGAGGCCTATTCTTGCACGCCGCCCTGCTTGTGCCAGATGGTGCCTGGACCAAGTGGCCATGCGTGGGGTGGCTCTGGTTAGCCTAATAAACGTCCAATACAAGTCAAAAATCAAAACACACACATACTAACATCTGCTAGAGCCTGCAGTACCCAGCTAGCCTTTCAATACTGAATTAAAGAGCCCCACAGCCCTTCTGTTCCCCTAGGTTAGACACTCATTACCATTTATCAAGCACTGATGTTATCTGGCCTCTCATTTTATTTAGTACCGAAGCTATTAGCATCAGATTTGATTTTGACAGTTGACGCTGCTGCTGGTAAAGCCGGGATCTGGCCGGGCGGATCGCTGCAAAATTCCGAGTTCATCAGCGGCGACACATTCCTCCTTCCCACTTGTTTACGAGGCCGAGACAAAAGAGCTCCTCGCCTGTGCCTCTGCCTTGCGGTTTATCCCCATCGCAGACACGGCTCCCGTCCCTGCCCGCCGAGGCCACGCACACGCACGGACACGCACCCCCGCAGGCGGCAGCCGCGCCGCTCCGGACGGAGCCCAAGCCAAGAGCGCCCGGCCCCGGGGGCAGCCCCCCGGCATCGCCAGCCCTTGTGCCCCCCGGCTCCTGTTGTCCCCGTCGCGGCGGGGACAAGGAGAAGTTTTAATCCCCTTTTTGGCAGCGACACCCATTCCTGGCCCCCTCCCCAAACCGGTCCGCACCCACGCGCCTCGGTGCGACGGCCCCACTCGCGGCGGGGGCCGCGTCCGTGGCTTTCCCCCGCGGAAAGCTCAGTTATTTCTCCGCGGAAGCCCTGTCCTCCCCTCCCGGCCCGACCTCGGGCGTTTACCCGCACACGGGGCCCTCACCGCACCCCGCACCAAAGCTGGGTTCTTGGAAACGTACGGGGAAGCGGGACGGTCGGGGAAGTTTAGCTGGGGTGCGCCCTCCCCGTCCTGCCTCGCCCCAAAACAAGTCACCTCCCCCCCCCCAAAAAAACCACCAAAGAGCCTGGGCTGGGGAATTAACGCTGCAAGAATAGACCCTTTGGGAGAGAAGAGAGGCCGAAGGGCACCTTGCAGCGCGCTGCGCCACGGCGCTGCTCCCCCAGGTGATCCACGCCGGAAAGGTCCGCAGCCCTGCAAGGCGGGCGCTGGCATAAAGGTGGCAAGACCTCATTATCATACAGCTGAGGGTTTATCTCTCTCTCCCTCCCTACCCCCACCCC
>NW_015090921.1:3975815-3977630 GCF_001431845.1 Calidris pugnax
CGCATCGCCGTTAGACGGAATCAGTGATAACGCCGGGGCTGCTGCGCCCCGGGCGGGGGGGGCATCGGCGGGGCCGTCCCGGGTGCCCGCATGTCGAGCAAGCACCGTTTTACTTTTACTTTCCACCCGGGGCCAGCCCTCTCCGTGCAGGGCAGGTCCTGCCCCGCCGGGCCGGCCGCGGCTGCGGGGCGCAGCGCTGCGCTGCCCCGTTCCGCCGCCCCGGAGAGCGGCCGAGGCGCGGACGGCGCGGGGGTGCGGGGGGTTGCGGGGCGCAGGCACGTTGCGATCGGCGGGGCGGGGGGGTAAGAAACAAACAAACAAACAAACAAACGTGTTTTTTTAAACATTTCGTCTTCTGTTGTTGGGCTGCGGCGCGGAGAGGCGTCTGATTTTCGAGGGAACTCTCCCAGCGCCGTAAATATCTCAACAGATGCTTGGCTTGCCGGTAATCAGCTCGGCTCCTCGCCGGTCAGCGCGGCAGCGGCGGGGTATTAATTCTGGATATATATGAGGGCTCCCTCCGCAACATTTGGTTCTTTTTTTTTTTTTTTTTTTCCTCCAGCAAGGAAAGATGGAAAAGGGGAGGGATCGGCCGTGAGTCTGAGTGACGGTTTACATAATGAGCTTGTGAGGATGCGAGGCAACTATATAAACAGCGCGAAGGGAAGCAAGTTTTCCATTTACCGAGCGCCGCTAGCACCGGGGAAAGGAGGAGCGGTCCCACGCTAAGCACTCCCCTCCGCGTCCCTCACCAAACCCACCCGGCTCTGGAGTTTATAAAGGACGACCACCAGCGCTCAGAGGAGGTCGGCGGCTGGCTGCAGGATTAATTCCCAGAAGGGGGAGCGGATCGCCACCTGGATTTTTACCTTCCGCTTTCTGCTGGTGCTGGGGGGGGGGGAATATTTGGAAGAGCAGGTTGCTGCAAGGAGAATCGCCGCGACGCCTCTCGTTTTCTCCCTCGACCGAGAAGCACTTGCTTGGACCGTTTGAGGAATACAAGAGGAAAACTAAACCCACTAAGAACTGGAAGCTTGAGTAACACAAGGATGACAGCCTCGCGCGCCTTTGGCTTGACGTTTCTGTTAATGATTTTGCATCAGGTAATCGCACATCGCAAAAAAAAAAAAAAAAAAAAGGGTTCGCAAAATGATGTAAAGTGGGTGATGGAAGCCAATTTGCATGGCAAAGCCGGGGTAAGGTCTGATTTGGCTATTTTGTGTGTCTCCCCTTTGTGCAGAGGGTGTCCGGCTCTGGCGTCTTCCAGCTGGAGCTGCACGAATTCGTGAATAGCCAGGGGTCTCTGGCCAGCGGGAAGCTCTGCTCCCCCCACTGCAGGACCTTCTTTCGCGTTTGTTTGAAGCATTTTCAGACAGTGGTGTCCCCGGGCTCCTGCACTTTCGGCAGCATCATCACCCCGGTTCTGGGAATAAACTCCTTCAGCATCAAGGACACCGAGAGATTTGACAGCCCCATTAAGTTGCCCTTTAACTTCACGTGGCCGGTGAGATCCCGCTTTAAGCCCGGTTTTAAAGCCGGTGGTGGGGCAGGGGGGCGGCAGAGGAAGGCTGGTGGCAGCGCTCTGTTAAGCTGTAATGTAAACAAACCACTTTCGCCTTTAGACTTATTTCCAGAACTTCCTTTAAAGGAAAAAAAAGAAAAAGAAAAAAAAGGGATGGAAAAGCGCCCCCAGCCCAGAAACACTTGGGATAATAAGTGTTATTTGTTACAAGAAATAAAAGCAAAGCAGGGTGGGCTGGGAGGGGGGAGATCCGTGGTCTGCAAGCGGGGAGCGCGTCGCCGCGGCTGGGGGGG
>NW_015090921.1:3978210-4016633 GCF_001431845.1 Calidris pugnax
CCCCCGCGATATCCATCAGGGGCCGCTTTGATTCTGCCCCGGCCTAATCTCCAACACAATTGCGTTTCCTCCGGTTTATTTTTGGCGTGGGAAAGCGAGGCGGGCTGCGGTGAGAACGCCGGGAGGCTGCCAGCGAGCCCCGGCCGCCTCTTCCTGTATTTTACACCTTGCTCGAATTCCGCCCTTTGGAGAGGAATAATGGCTTTGGGATGTTTTTCTGAGAGGAGAGGAAAAGGATATTTCACGGCAGTCCTCGCTTTCAAAGGCCCCTCCGCTGAGCCCCCCTCTGCCGGGGTTAGCGCTCCCACCCTTACATACATATATCTTGTATGTATACATACACACACATATATGTATGTATATGTGAGCGGGGGGATCTCCAGTGGGACAGGGGGTCCTGGCCACTCGGGGTGGGTGGTTTTCTCGACAAGGGGACGTTGTGTGCGGTGTTGACCGGCTGCCGACACTGGTCCCGCTCTCCCGCAGGCTCCCAGCCGCTCTCGGAGGACTGGCTCATCAGCCAGATGTCCATCCAGCGGTCGCTGTCGGTGGGCGAGGACTGGTCACAGGACGTGCAGAGCGGCCCGCGGACCAAGCTGCGCTACTCCTACCGGGTGGTCTGCAGCGAGAACTACTACGGCGAGAGCTGCTCCCGACTCTGCAAGCGCCGGGACGACCGTTTCGGACACTACGTCTGCGAGGCAGATGGCAGCCTGGCCTGCCTGCCCGGTTGGACCGGCGAGTACTGCACCGAGCGTAAGTGCCCTTGTTAGAGCTCAGGGAGGCCTCAGCGCCTTCAGGAGCATTGCCTGGTTTCCCTGGGCACTCGTCCGCACTAACAGGGTGTTGGCATGGGATAGGGATGATGCCCAAAAGGCCTTCGAGAAAACACAACCCCCCCAAGGCATCAGGGAGCTTATTTGATGAAGGGTCCTAGAACCCAAAAGCGCAGCCCCTTGACCAGTTCCGCCCAACCCTGGTTGTAGCTGTCATTGCTGTCACCCTAAAACAGGGTGGCTGCGACAAGGCTGTACAAAGCCATTGCTCGGTTACCCGGTAGGCGCTTGGGCTCATGTTTTCACGCTGATCTTTCCACTCCCTGCCTGGAGAGAGAAACCTCCACTCTGAGGACTTTGCCCCCTTTGGCTGCAACTACCAGCGCTGCGCTTCCCCTGCGTGAGCGTTAGCAGCAAAGAGCAAGCTAGCAGAGAAGGGATCCCGGCTGGTATCCCCGAAATCGGCAAGATCTATTCCAAGTTAAAGTGCTAGCAGCTCGCCCACACAAATGTGGCCACTGGTCCTGCTGCCAGAGGAGATGAGACAGGTGTTGCAGCGTAGTAGTGGGAATCTTTGCTGTGAAATCACAGTCCTGTTGGGGTTTTTTTCAGTCTTTCGCTAGCACCAGCCAAAGCTGCCTCCTCTTGCTCCTTTTCTAGCAAGAGTTGCAAGAGTTCATGTTTGTTGTATAAACAGAAAAACTACAGGACAACTTGTCAAATGTTGGCCCTCCTTGTTCACTTCCTCCTGCTCCAGAACTCCCCGTACTGAGAATTTTTTTTAAAAAAGCTTTGAAAGTGCAAAACTGGTTTTCAAAGTAACTTTTTTTTTTAAAAAAGCTGGCATTTCCCCTTTTAAAAGTGTATTCTCTGGTGCCGTGTGTATTTACCTAAAAGTTTCTGCTTTTTTATGTTCTCTTTACAGCCATCTGTCTGTCTGGATGTACTGAACAGAATGGATATTGCAACAAGCCTGGAGAGTGCATGTGAGTAGACGGCAATTGCAATCTGAACTTCAGTTAAAATGTCACCTTGTAATATAAACTTAGACTCTTTTCCATGTCATTAATGTTTTAATTTGACTTTTCTTTTAGCTGTCGTCCCGGTTGGCAAGGCCGCTACTGTGATGAATGCATTCCCCACATCGGCTGCCGCCACGGGACTTGTAAAACACAATGGCAGTGCATATGTGATGAAGGATGGGGTGGCCTCTTCTGTGATCAAGGTTAGTTCTGAAGGTTGTGCTTATGGGTACTCCTCAGCACTGGGCCAAGGAACCTGACCCATTGGATCTAGAATTAAATTTCCAACAGTTACCTGCTCATAGCCATCAGTTTGTACCACTGCTGTCTTAGATACCAATTCTTATATTTGTAGTAATTTTGTTTGAAAACAAGCAAACCTTTTTTTGGTAGCTACAGTTTTTCTCTCACAAAAAAGGTTTTTCTCTTGGAAAAAACCCCAACAACCTGGATGAGTGTTGAACAGGCAAGTTTTCTGCCTGCTTAAGCCAAGTTTAACTTATTCCCTGTGCAACTATAACAATTTACTAAACAGTTTCCAGCAGCAGTAAACACCATCATTTCGGCCTTCCTTATTTTGCATACAAGGAAGTTAACTCATGTGATAAGTCTGGAGCATGAGAGAAAAATCATGTAAGCAAGAATGAAAAGTACAGGTTCCATTTTAAGGTACAGCAGACCACTTCCACCTATTCAACCCATTGAATCACTGAATCGTAGCCAGCTGAGCAGTCATGTCCTCAAGGCCATATATGCACTGCTGGCACTGAGAACATTAAAGTCCTCAAAGCAAGCTGAGTGTTTTCAGGACAGTTATAAGATTAAGATGGCGCAGTCTGAATTAAGCTGGAAAAGTAAAGTTGCAGATTTTTTTTTTTTTTTCTGCTTGCAGTTATCTATTAACCAGTTGTATTCCAATTACTCTACGGTATTTATAGAGACAATAAAAAATTTCTACTTATGTCCTATGAACTTGGGTGCTTAACCTCTATCGCAAATTTAAAGGGGGAAAAAAAAAGGGCCGTCAAGCTTGGGAGAGCATTTATGCAGTTTAAACTACTAACATTCATAACAAGAGAGCATGGTAAATAAACAATAAAAGAATTCTAGTGTTTGTTTAAATCTCCAAGCCAAAACATCATTATTTCCTCCCTGCCTCCCCAGAATGTGCCTCGGAGCACACCTTGTAAAGATGGGGCTCACTGTTTCAGCATGCGACATGTTGCACACAGAGTCTACGGTGCCGTGGCCCGTCTTTCAGAGAACACACGCTTACGAAGTACATTTTCCAAATTGGCAACCAAATCCCGTCACTGCTAATAGGTTTACGGACACAAAAAAGGGGAGAGCACTAAGAAAGTTAAGTTTTGCCAGGTCTCTCAAAATTCAGAGCTCACGTATAACAGTGATGGACGTAGAGAAATATCTAAAACCAATGTTAATCTAAAACATCTGATTATTTCTGATAATAACCTGGATAATCATCCCCAGTATTCCTATTGATAGCAAAATTAAATACTTCATTGAAAATTCTATCTTTTTTTGTCGACTAAAGGGTTACGCAATGAATGTCTTCCCAGCTGCCAACGACTTTTTCCCTAACCCCCGGTCTCTTTGCAGATCTGAACTACTGCACTCACCACAGACCATGCAAAAACGGAGCAACCTGCATGAACACCGGCCAGGGCAGCTACACGTGCTCATGCAAACCCGGCTTCACCGGCGTTGACTGCGAACATGAGATCAGCGAGTGTGACAGCAATCCCTGTAGGAACGGCGGCAGTTGCACGGTAAGGGCATTTTAAATGTAAAGCCTTTGTGAGAAGCAAGCCCCAGTATACCTTTTCAGAAATGGTTCTGTAACAACGTAATGGGAATTCGATAGTACACAGGTTCATTACCGACGCTCACAACTATCATACTGAACCCTTCCCGAGAGGTGTCAGGGGAGGAAGTCTGTTACAGGAGGAGATGTATCATCTAGATTAGAACCAGTCAACTGATCCTTAGGTTTCTGTGGCAGCCATTATGAGAGCTTGGCAAGATCCAAGGCTGGTGAGGGAGCAGATGTGGAAAAAAATAAGCTTCACAAACCAAGGTTCATGCAGAAATGTGCCAGGTCTGTATTTTAATAGCAAATGAAAGAAAACTTCTGCTTTCTGCTATGGGAGCATAGTGTCAGACAATGTGAGAGCAACCAGCTGAAACACTTTCTGTGAAACAGAGTTCTGCATTTTTAGTTTCCTGCAGTCTAGTGTTTCAGTGGGTTTTTGAACCCAGTCAATGGTTGATTCTACCTGTTGATAAAGACTGATGGGTTATTGATATCAAACGTAACCCAGTGCATGCTTAGATTAAAGCTAATGGAGCAAGACCCTATCTCCCTTCTCCCAAGGCATTGGACATGGAAAGAAGTACTTCGAAAGAAGTAGTTTTGTTGTGATCTAGGTGGTGGGACTTACCCATGGCAAAGCAATCTAAATCCTTGTAAAGTCAAAAAGGGCTCTCATGATGAGGATAAATGCCCTGATCACAGCTGTGTAGGTCAACACGTGCTATCCTGCTCTGGGAGGACCTCAGGGATCCCATTAGACAGTAGTGGTGTTAGTAATGGTTTTGTCTGGCTGCCTGTAGGCTCCCTACAGCTGCATCTGCTCTGCTTGTGTAGCTGTGTGATAACTCCTGCACGCCGAGTACAGCCCATTCACAGCTCTGTCCCTCACAGTCCAGCCTGCAGTTATTCACTCTCCAAATGTTGCTTTTGCTACATCAGAGTGCGGACGGGAAGGGAACAGCACACGCACACTGCCAACCGAAAATAAGTGTGCAAACAGCTATCTCCTGGTACCATCAAATAACAGTGTCCTAACGTTGTGTTTTGCAGGACATGGAGAACGGTTACCACTGCCTGTGCCCCCCTGGCTACTACGGCACCCACTGTGAGCACAGCGCTTTGACCTGTGTAGATTCTCCCTGCTTTAACGGTGGCACCTGCCTGGAGAAGGAGCAAGGGGCCAGCTACACTTGCGTTTGCCCTTTCGGCTTCACAGGGTCAAATTGTGAAAAAAAAGTAGACAGGTGCACAAGCAACCCCTGTGCAAACGGTGAGTCTCTCTAACATAAAAATCTCATGTCCCCGACTCGTTTGTGCTTTTCAGTGCAGAAATGATAGAAATCCAATCTGACCTCTACTCTTCCTCTAATTCATTAGTCCCTCTCCCCCACCGTATTCCACATCTACCCTAATTTTACTCTCTTGCTGGGAAGAGGGGGAGCTTTTACTGGCATTTTCTATGCAACAAAACGATGCACAAGGTTTATCCTGTGATGGGGGAGATGGCAGAACTAAGTAAATTAATTACATATTTAGAAGGGGCATATTTTTAAGGCACGGTGATACAATTAGGTAAAGGAGAAGGAACTTTTAGATGTGCAGTTTTTTTATAAAATAACCTCCCTCTTCTTGAGATGATTTAAAATGCTAACTGGGTAGAGATTTAGGTTTCTGAGTGCAGTGCATTGCAGACTAATTTTTTTTTTTCTTTTTTTTTTTCCTCAGATGGTAATTGCTTTTACCTTGGTCAGATTCGTGTGTGTCGTTGTCGGGCTGGTTTCTCTGGTCAGAAATGTGAGATAAACATCAATGATTGTGCCAGAAACCCATGTTCCAATGGGGGAACTTGTCACGACCTGATCAATGACTACACCTGCACGTGCTTGCCAGGCTACAGTGGCAGGAACTGTGAAATCAAAACCAGAGACGAATGTGCTTCTGGGCCATGTGAGAATGGAGGCACATGCTACAGCGGACTTTATAGTGCCAACTTTGTCTGCTACTGTCCTTCTGGCTTCATGGGCAACCGTTGTGAACTGCCGGTTTATCCAGTGCCTGTTACGCTCCCTCCTAAACCGGTCCCCTGGATTGCCATATCCATGGGGGTGGGGCTGGTGGCTTTGCTCATACTGTTCTGCATGATAGCAATGGTCATCAGGCAGATGAGGATGCACCCAGAGCAGGACTTGGAGACAATGAACAACCTGTCTGACTTCCAGAAGGACAATCTCATTCCAGCTTCCCAGCTCAAAAACACAAATAAAAATAAAGACCTTGAAGTGGACTGTGGGCTGGAGAAATCAAACTACAAACCCAAGAACCATAAACTGGACTACAACCTGGTAAAAGACCTGACGAGTAGAGGGACACAGGAAGACAAATATTACAAAAGTGAAAAGTGTTTAGGAGAAAAGTCTCCCCTCAGACTACACAGGTGAGAATGCAGTCTTCCTTCTAGTCTTTCTTAAGGCCCCTCATCTTCACACCAGTCTAGAAGCAGATGAGAAAACATGGGGGAAAAAGAAAATATACAGATAATATACAGAACAAACCAGAGCAAATCCAGGCACCTTCATACTGAAGTACCTGTGTCACGGCCAAGTGGCATCCTTAGCTAAGTCGATTAAATGGAGTGTTTGGGCAGGGTGCTGCTAGCACAGGTACTGTGAAGGGGAACAGGAGCCGCTAGGTCAGTGGTGAAAGAAAGAATTGTCTTTCCTTCCTCAATAGATTTTGGAGGAACAACAGTTAAGGTATATAGTGATTAAAAAAAAAAAAGTATTTTGCTCATTAAGAAGGCAAAATGATCTGCTTATTGAGAAGAATGTTAGAGTAAAAATAGCTACTCTTTTTCAAAAAAGTAAAGGGCAGGTATTCCTTGGCTCATCAGTCTTCTGATACAGGTACTGAAAGCCTTGTCTGGGATCTGCTTGTGGCTGTTAAACTGAGGGATCTTGGGAGCATGCTATTAGGTTGGACAGGGCAGAAGCCTAGGAAGACAGGAGCTATTCCTTACTTCCACTTTCCTAGTATAATGTCCTGCTGTCATACAGAACATGTGAAACTTCATCCTCTCCCCTTCCCTCCCACACCTTCGTGGCTATCTCATTCCAGCTCTCCATATTCATGGTAGATTTTGAGACTCAGGCTTGTTAGTAGTCAACTAACGTTCTTTCCTCTCTGCCCTGCCTCAGTGAAAAGCCGGAATGTAGGATATCAGCGATATGCTCTCCGAGGGATTCAATGTACCAGTCCGTCTTTGTGATAACAGAAGAAAGGAATGAGTGCATCATAGCCACAGAGGTAAGTAAGCACACAGATGAACAAGCATAAATTCAGAAAGCAAAGGGGTAAATTATCCTTCAGAATTGCGTCTGAGAAGGTCACTCTATTTCCAGGGATCTCAGTGCCTCCCAGCATTCACCTCTCCTCTTCTGTGGCCCACACAGAACATGGTGGGGAAAATCAACAAATTAGCAGCTCTGATTTTATTAAACCAGGGATTTTGAGCTTAGATAAATCAGCAGGAGATGAAAGCACCGACCATCAGCCCGTAACAGTTCAGCACATTGCAGGATTATTTCCTCTTAAATCGGTAGTCAGTAAAAATGCAAATAATAATTATTCATAGGCCCATTGAGGTAAAGCCACATTTTTTCCCATGACTACAGTGGATAATCTGTGTTCTGTGGAAACAGGTGAAGCTACAGATTTCCAGCAGAAAGGTGCTAGTGGATAGCCATAACTGTTAGCAAGTCTATAACAAGGTAATTTCAACCTCTTAGCATTTAAGCTCCAGCTATATGTTCTCAAGCAGAAGTTAACGCTGTTATCAATAAACATATTTTGATTTTTATGTTATATTGAAAAGTCAGAGGACAGATACACAAAAAAGGAAGGGCCTAGCATTAAACTTTAAAGACTTCAAAAAGCAGCTGTTGAGGAACCAACCAGTTCCTGAAGAATTACTGACCCTTTGGAAAAAGGCTCAATGGAAGTTAAAGGCAATTTGACGTTAGCCAATACCCGCCTTCTTCAGTGTAGCCATCTTTAGGACTAGTTTCAGACTCCAGGAAAGAGAAACTTGCTGAGCCATATAGCAGTGATCTGTGAAGTCAGATCTGCGGCATTCTGTCTCCCTTGCCAGGGTGGATACCAGATTTCCTCTTGAAGGCAAGGTGGAACACAAGTCAACTGACAGTATTAAAAGTTTAGGAGTAAGTGAAAGGATCAGTTGAAGATCTTGCTGACCAAAGCTAGACTCACAGATTTACACCAGGAATCTCCACAAAGTGTTTTTATTGTCAGAACGACAGCCCCTGAAACCTCTCTCCACGTCATTCAGGCTTAATGCTTCTGAACACAAGCTATTTAATTTTAGGTCTCTTACAGAGACCTAATGTTAAGCACCCAGATTTGCAAGCATTCCTCCCCTCAGTCCAGGTGGAACAACTACTCATCATACAGATGGCTTTTTCTTTTTTTTTTTGCTGGTGATTCTTCATCTCTGGACCCAGCCAAAAACATTGAATGCTGGTAGTTAAACTGCAGTAACTTCTGGCTTAAATTGCTTTGGCTTGACATACTTGTCATAATTTGTTAGTTCTGCAGTATTCTGTATGCTGTGCTTCCTTCTCATTCCTGGTATTATTTTCTGTCCCGACAGGTATAAGACTGAAGATCAGCCCATTTGCACCTCAGATTTGGTAATGCCAGTAGATGGACGTTCCTGCTGCATTGTTTACAATTCAGAACTGGATCGGACTGTTTTTAATTACATGCAACTTGCTGCTCTCAGGCGGAGGATGGAACTGGGTGAACTGGACAGACTGTGAATTTACTGAAAGATGCAATACACCTTTTTGTTCTTACTGCCCTTGTTTGAAGTTTGATACCAGAAATCTCATTGGCTATAGAAGAGGGGAGGCAGAGGGAAGAGAGAGGGGTTTAAAAATGTTGTCGTTTTAATTTGTTTTTTGAAAGATACTGAGGCCAGTTCCTCATGGACAGACCCCTGGCTTTCCAGAACTCTGGTTGTGGGAGGTGCCAGTAGATGAGGAGGCACTTAACTATCACAGATGTTGCCACGGAAGGTGTGAAGAAAGACACATTGCTATGCAGATAATGGATACAGTATAAACGAGGTCTCCATATTTTATTTTTTTTTCTGGGTTTAAAAGTGCCTATAATGTGTCAAGAGAATCTAACAAGCCCAAACAGAGACTTGACTGCTCTTTTTGCAGTTACCTGAACAGTATTGGGCAGGGGTGGTTGATATCTCCTGCTACACATCTATCTGCCTCTCCTCCCTCCCGCTGCATGTACTGGAGACTGTGTAAGGGGTGAGAGGAGGAAGGAAAGAGGAATACTGAACTGACATGTCAGCTCATTCGGTGATGCTTTGGAGAACTGATTGACCCAAGCCACAGTATGGGACAGATTTTTTTGTGGATTTAAACATTCGAGAAGGAAAAGTTGTGATAAGGAATGTGTTCTGCCTCTTCCCCATTGATAAGGAAGAGGCGTGATCCCAGCTCTATTTAAAGCCTTACAAATGCGTTTAAAATCAATCAGCTCCTAGAACCTTTATGTGCTGAGCTGCCTCAGCTGTTTTCATGCCCTTTGCACTACCAGTGATTGTGAATAGACATTACCTTTTTCTTCTCCTTCCTCATTCTCTCCCCCCTGCCTTATTTTGACACAAATTTGGGGGTTTATGTTGATGTGTTTCTGAATTAGGTGCCACCTTCTATTGCAAATAGTCTCAAAATTGCAGCTGTTACTTTCTGAAGGAGAAGAAGCGGTGTGACCTCCCTCCCCAGCACCCCCCCCCCAATTTCTCCATCTGGTTTCAAAACTCCCAACTCCTGTCCTTCATCCCGGTTCCGAATGCCCAGTAGCGAAGCACCCACTGAGACACCCTCTGCCAAGACAGGTGGAGATAAGAGTTAGAAGGTTCTAGGCTCGTCCTGTTTCTTTCATACCCACCCACTGCGACGCAGAAAATGCCCCTGGAAACCAGAGGTTGTGCAGAAGCTCTTTTCTTATATACGTATTTACAGCAGTAACACCGGACACCCCAGTGGAAAAGTGCTGTGATACTAATGAGATGAGACCGTGGGGTGGGGAAACAAGATCTCTTCGAAGGAACCTGGACCGTGCTGTCTCTCTGACAGCGATATTCCTGCCTTTGTAAATCCTGTTGTTGGACTAGCCCATCTACTGCCTTGAACTGCGCAGACAAGACCCCTTCATAATGTCCACTACTGACCTTCTGCTCTGACCACGTAGGACCATTTTGAAGATGACCTTCAGAAATCAATAATATGGGTTATAGTTTGTCTGTTTGTAGTTTATTTTGAAGACTAGTATTTCAGTAATTTAAAAAAAAATCAGAAGCACTGAACTTTCTACGTTTTATAACATTATTTTGTATATAATGTATATTTATAATCAAAACAGAAGTGTAAATATGTTTATTACTTCTCATGTAATGTTTTTAATGTGATGACAAAGTTTGAATTTTATTTTTTTTTTCAAGCAATGAAAATACTTTCCTGCTACTACGAAGTTTATTGTGGTTTGTCCTTTTACACTTCAGGTTCTTTGATTCTGTGACAGCCAATGTTACTCGAAGCCCCAGAAGGAAGCTTGTCTGCCTGCTCCCTGCAGTCAGCCCTACACATTTACATTTTGCACACTGACTGCTGTCAGCTGCTTTTTATAAAACAGTTATACTGCTAACTGATGTCAACAAAGTTGTTCAGCTGAGTGGCATTCATCTGACAGAAAAGTTATACATATTTATATTGTGATATATTATATAATATTTAAATTATACATATAAATATATAGATTCTTTTGCTATGGAGTGGGACTGAACTGTCAGGGAAGTTATTTTTAATAACATTTCACTCTTCCTCTTCCATGACAACTTGTGGCATGGAAGATACAGATCTAATACCACTTCAAAGTGGCTTAATAAATGTGCTGGTTTAGGGTTCACTTACAGAACAACATACAATTACTTTTTTTTTTTTTATCCCATTTCTTCAAAGACTTTCAGTAAGACCCAGATCTTGCCCTCAGGTTACTCCTGCACAGCATCTACATCTACACTTGCGAGATTGTATCCTGTTTGATTGTGGGTAAGATTTGTCTTTCACTTGTGGGATTAGGGGGAGTTTCAGGCTTTCTCTTCCTGAGTTCTCTACATTACACCAGCAGCCGTGTCCTCCCAGGGCATCACAAAGTCGTTATCCTCCACAGCCCTTTTGGAGGATGTTTCCACCCCCCAAAAAAAAGTGTAAAAAGCATACTTGTATAAAACACTCCCAGCAGGTTTAGTAGCCTTTGAAACACACACACTTACAGACAATTAAATCTCTCACTAGATTCGCTAGGTGCTATACAGCCAACATCTGAATGCACAAAAGCAAAAACTGTAAGAACAGGAAACCACTGCTGCTCTATTTTAAAACCAGAGTTTTTTTGTTGTTGACAAAATGCCAAAAAAGCATCTTAGTTTTGGATGCTTTTCCTATCTTTCCCCCAAATAAAATCCAACCAAATTTTGCTAGTTTTTTTTTTAAAATACAAAAAAAACCCCAACAACCCACTGGTGTTAAAAAAACACCATAAAAAAATTAAAATACTGCAAATTAAAGTCATTAAAATACTGCAAATAATGGTCTACAAGGGTCCTTCTGACTGTATTATTAAGGTTACATAAATACTATTTACTTTGGATGGCTTTGTTTCTCCCTCTTCAGTTCTTTTCTTAGTGAAATTAACTTTCACATCCCAGCCAATTTCCCTGGCTACCATAAAAATAAATTTTAGATGAAACTCAGAAATAAAAAGCCACCTCCCCCTCCCCAAACATTCACCCTGTAGAGCAAATTATGAAAAACAAGCCATTGACAAAAAGCCGAGCAGATGCTCCCTGCTTGCAGTCCTTCCTCGGCAATGTGAAATAAACCCAACAGATGCCTCTCTTAATTGAGCACATGGATTACATACACACATGCACTCTGTCCTGCTTAAAACAAAACACACACAAAAAAATCAAACAGGAAAATAGCCAGAGAACTCTTCCCAAAGCCTAGGCAAGCAGGAATGCTAAGACCAAAAAAGACTCGGCTCTTCCTGCTCCAAACGAGACAGGAAACGGTATCTGTAGACAGAAGGGAGTTGAAATCCATTAAAACTCGTGGACCTGATTATGTAGATCCCACAGGGTAAAGCAGGTACAACACATGCCTTTGTGTATCCACACAGGAGAGAGGAAAGAAAAAAAAGCGTCAGTTTACAAGGAAATCTGTGAATATTTACTGGAGGCAGCACCGCACTAAGCAGCTACCAGAATAGATCACAGGTCCTACACAGGAAAAACAGGAGCGGTGCCTGCTTCCACACAGGAGGAGATGGAAAGCATATGTGAATCTGTGCACGTGTGCACATCCCCAGGTCCTTGCCAAAGAAACTACAAGCAAATTAGCTGAACACATAATATGACCTGGATTTAACCCACATCTTTGGCCAAAAATTTCCTTACCAGGGGCTGCTGTGTACCGACTGCTCGCCAGCCTGCCCCTCCCCAAGGTGAGAGCATCTCTGAGCCACAATGTATGAACTCACAAGGAGGAGCTCTGAGAGCCTCCTGGGCTGTAAAGACTCAATCTGTATTTCAAAGATTCCTCTTGAGAACCACAGACGATGCCAGGACTGTAAACGTACAAATAATGCCTTTTCTCTTTAACAAGCTCACAGAGTTCTCAGACCCAACTGTACAACTAACTTCTCTCAGCACCATTTGCAACAACTATGGCACGATCATGGATTTGGCTCAAGGACTGCACCTAAATTTGGCTTTCAGTTTTAAAAGACTGCACAACCTCACTTAAAAGCAACGTGACAAAACAACAATTTTAAGAATGGGCTCCTGACTCTGAGAAACTCCCTGCTGTTTCCTTGTATTAGCAGCTGATAGGAATGATTTCACATCCACGCAGAGCCCTTCAGTCTAAACGTTTTCAGAGCTGGGCTGAGTGAGAGGGGTGCTGCTCTGTGCTGTGTTTTCCTCCAGCAGTTCCATCTTGGGCTCCAGTCCGCTGAGGAGGGGAAGGAGACGCCGGGATATACCCGTAACTATAGCACCCACTGGTGCTGAGACAACATGCAGCAGGGCTCTGCCGATGAAAGCACAGCACAGGGCACCGAGTTCCATTGGGCTACTGAAGATGAGGGATGCTTGAAGAAATTAGGCTTGATATAGGACGTGCCTAAAAGGGGGATAAAATGCAGGATGCATTTTATGATGCACGATACTTGTCCAGCAACAGCTCTTGAAAGAGCTGCTGAGAAAGCCTAGTTATTGTGCAATTGCAACCATCTAGTCCAACAGATGAAACCATCTCTATAAAAACACATTTCAAGTATTTTCATTGCTCCCCAGTCTTTTTTCATGAGTGCATGCTAAAATGAGAAAGGCACATCAGGTCACTAAAAAACCTGTACTATAGTGGTTAAGCAACAGTTACGTGTCTATGTTTGACTGTCACTCCCTTATCTCACGTACCTGACCCATAAATAAATATCAATTTTACACAGTAGATACGACACTCCCAGCACATTTTGCTCACAATCCAAACTGCAGTTGTGGAGAATTGACATAACTCGGTGGCCCTCTGCCATGCTTCACTATTTTCATAACTTCAACTTTACAGCCTCTCCAGAGAGTCAACATCAAGATTTGTACACACACACACACACCCCACCACGGTCTCTCTGTTAAAGTTTTGCCAGCTCAGCTCCCAGAACTTGCAGGCAGTGACCCTGCTGGCTGGTGACGCCCAAGGCAGTGAGATTTCTCCTTGATCACTCTTGCGCCTGCTCTAACCCTGCCTACTCTGCTCTCAGACCTCTCTGGGAAACAGTGTGACTCAGCACCATAAAACTACCCTTTCTCTTTCCCCTTCCTCTGCTGGTCTTATCAACAGCACTGTCCTCACTTCTCTTCCCCTGTGCAGCTTCAGGGCACATTTCTACAGCTCAGTAGTCTATCATGCAGCAGGTTTAGGACAGAATTCTGATTCACCAGGTAAGTGATTGTGTACAAAACAATAGTTTCAGGTGCTAGAGCAATTGTTTCATGCACAACATTTGATTTCTAGCACCAGCACATACCTTTGTCCCTTTCCTTTTAAACCTTAATGGCAGATCATCACCTTCCCAGAGGTGTCCCCTTCTCCACAGATAGATCAGCTGTCTCCTCTAATGAACTGTTCAGCCCTGGGGAGACGCAAGGGGGAAGATGTTGATCACGCTTACCAACACAAAGTTGATCTGCTTACAAGGCTCACCCAGCAGTCACTGCTACCCAGAGGTCTTCACTGCCTTCCAGCAATGCTGCACACAACATCCCCAAGGTACTCAGTTGCGACAAGCTCTCTGCAGCTCTCTGTGCTACAGGAGTGCACCCCTGGGCAGGAAGAAGAGCAGGTAAAGTTTAAAAGGGCAAGATATGGGGTGGACTGCAAAATAACTCCTGCACCCCAAGTCTCCATCTCATTGTCCTCCCTTCTTACTGGGTCACTCACGGCTTCTGAATGACGTGTCATATGAGAGGGGAGACCTAACAGCTAGGGCAAACGGAGTGGTCCACAGCTGGAGATAACATAACCCTGTATGTTATGTGACCTGCACAACACAGATGATCCCACAATTACTTTCTTTCTTCCATATACTGGAGAATAGTGACAGACTTGCCTCTCAAATAGGTAGCAGCATAGGCATTGTGCCTTTCCTCCTACCAACCAAGATGGAGACAGTGCTTAGACTCCATCTATCCCTGTAGCCAACCCACCCCGCAGGCTGCTCTGCATGAAGATCAGGTCATTTCCAGGAAGAGTTCCGGGTCGCAAAACAGCACCTTGATCATAGTCGTGTTTTGCAAATAAACAGATAATTGAGGAAAACATGCAGTTTGACGAGAGGCTGTTTGGTGATGACATCTTTTATCTGTGTTTTACAACTTATTTGTTGAGTTGTTGCTGGTTTCACAGTGGTTTTGTTGATTATGTTCTTAACTAACTTCCTAGAAGGTCATAGAGGCACCATATTTGTTTTTATAAATTAAATTAAACCAACTCGTATTTAAGATCCAAACAGATCTGAGAGGTTTATAGCTGGAGAGACCATCACCAGTCAGAACTGGATTCGACCATTCCTGGCACCATGCAAGAGCTCTGACAATCCCCGTACTCGGGCACATGGCTCCCACCATGGTTTGTGAACAGGGTCAAAATTCCTGGTGCAAATATGAATCATTGTGCATTTGAAATTCTTTTTCTATTAACACTGTTTAACATTTGCCTTACATTTTCTGCTTTGGCAGAAAATGCCAAAGCATTGCCAAAGCATTTTTGTTCCTGCCCATAGACTCATTTGTTCTCTGGAAGACTGTCAGCCAAAAAACACAAGACAATCTGAACAAAATGTATCTGGGGGGGGGAAAAACTCACACGGGATGAAAGTGTGATAATTACAAAAGAAATGCCCCTGCTCTAATCCCCTCTTTCAGTTCAGCCTACCAGGTCCTGGTGTTAGCTTCTTCCGCCATAGATTCTCCTCCTCTCACATCTCCTTATAGCACAGAGGCTCTTTTCTTCCTCCAGACACCCTCCCTTCATGAAAAGTAGACTGATTTTTGCTCTCTTAATGGCATTTATGTTTGTCATAAGTTGCTTAGGAGGAGTTTTTTTTTAAATTCTCCAAAACTCTAGACACAATTCACAATGTATGGCCAGGTTTCTGGACACAGAGATCATTTACATGCTAGGAAGAGGTAGAAATGTTCTTATAATTACAAAAAGCTCCCTTTTCATGGAGACAGCACAGTTAAGAAGCCCTTACATCGGACACACATTTTTCATATGTAGGGAGGAAGAATTTCCTTGCCGTGCTGGCACTTGCTCCACAATCTGCTCTCAGTCATCTTCAGCAGATGCAGGTTCACCTAACCACAGCCTTCCAAGCGTGAAGCGTCTAGTTTAAGCCAACCGTGCGGCTTATCTAAGGTTCACAGAGAAAGGCAGACCCTTCCAGCGTTCTCCCTTGGAGAGGCATCTGAAATATCTGGAAGCGAAGGGTGACTCTTGGAAGGCTCAATGCCATTAACTGAAACCTGACAACTACCTCTAAGGCTGTGCAAGAGGCATCCTTAGGCGTGAATTTGAGGAGGAGGCAATGATTTGTGTCAAGGAGAGGGATGCGGATGCTTAACCCCTACACACCCTTGAAAAGCCACCCTTTTGAGGGCTGCCCGCACCCCTCTCCCGACACTGAGGAAGAGTTGTTAATGCTAACGCGACTCAGAAGGATGTTGTGAGGATTCATTCGTATCCTTCAGACTCCTCGCAGCTGCAGAAGTGCCAATAAGCCTTTACTGGCCTCGTCTTATTGTTTAAATAGCCGCTCGGTGTAAACAGCATCTGGGCAAAGGAAACAGTGGTACAGCAGGCACGGGGAAGCAGAGGTTGCTCCCGCCGCCTCTCCTCGCAGCGGAGGAGCGCTTTCCTTGAGTTTGAGCCCAAACCGGGCCGCCCTGTGCTGCCATCATCGTTTCCTGTTTGTTACCTCACAACACTGTTTCCTGTTTCCTGCCTGATTACGACCGTGCCAACTGTTTTTCCCAAGCTTGAACCAGCTTCCTAGCACCCCCCTTTTTGGCTCACACAAAAATGCCACCATCGACACGGGCCTGATGGCTGGGGGTGCTGGCAGCCCTTTTCCTCCACCAGCACCTTCCCTCTCCCTGCCCAGTTGGGCGCCCAGTCCCAGGCTACAGAAGGGAGTCTCAAACATCCCATAAAGTGGGAGGGAGAAAAGGAAATGAAGGGCTGGTAACTCCCAGGGATTTATTGCGAGCAAGCGCATGGCAGAAGGTGCCCTGGAAGGCATCTAGGTCAGCTGGACACAGAGGGTGGTGATGCGAGGGACACCCTGTATGTCATATCTTTTCAGACACCCTATATGTCACAGGGCTTTCCTTTTACTCAACAACCCGGCACTGAGCGTTCTAAAGCAAATCCTGAGAGAAAGCACATTAAGGCATCAAAGTATGGGAGACTAACATGGTCCCCAGTAGCCAGTCCCAGCGCCTCATCACCCCCATTGTAGAAATGCTTCCACTTTTGTAGCTGAATTTGCATTCTGCATCCAGCCACTTCTGGTTATGCCTTTCTCCATTCCATTTGGGGCCTTTTAACGTGTGGTATTTTCTCTTTACCTGTAACTAACTGAGGTCCCCAGTCCTGCCTCAGTACCTGAGGCAGCTGAGCCTTTTCAGTCTCTCCCTGAACAGCACAGTCTCTAACACCGAGGCGAGCTCCCTGGCTCAGAACACCTTCCTCCTACTACTCTCTACATTCTTGTTCAAGCACCCAAGGACTACAAAGACCCCAGAAGGGGTCCCTTTCCCAGCCCTCTGGGGGACTGCCATCTTCTCACCAACTGCCTGTTGGTGTATCCGAAGCCCTAACAGGATCCCAGAGACCTCAGAGACAGGGAGTAGCCTAGAGGCTGGCCAAAAACCAACGCTCTGCAGTTATGATTTTTAAGGGGCTGGTGGGCAGGGACACACAGAGAACAACCTGCATTTAGTGTTAAATAAACCAGTTCACACTAAAGCACACAGGAGCCCCCTAGGAACATATAGCTCTGGTCTGTTCCTTTACCTGCTCTCCTGCAGTCACTGCAGCAATGGCCTGTCACAGCTAGATTAAGCGAATCCTCTTTAGCAGCCAGTGCCCAGTTACTTATTGTCTCGGGTCACCACCTTTCAAGTAGGAAGAAAAATAAACAGCCTTTGCAGACACGCGCCAGAAGCAGGTGCCCATTTAAGCTCAGCAGAATGCCAGTGAAACCATGAGCTGGCACTTTTATTTCCTCACATCTCACCTACAGTGGGCAACAAAAAAAAGGCACTCCTACTCCTTCACCTTTTGCCTGCCCTGTCTATTTAAATTGTAAACTATTTGAGGAAGGAACTGTTCCTTGCTGCAGCTTTCATAATATTCAGGTACTTCTGAGACGCAGCACAGGAAAGACCCTGGACATCCTGAACTGCAGAAAGAAGACATCAAAGTGGCAATAACTGATCTACAACAAAAAAATGAAAGCTGATTTCCCTGGCTGACCCTAAATGAAAGTGACATATGCATGCTTTGAAGTAGCTGTTTTCTTACTTAAAGACATGGAAATAAGACTGTACCACTATGAGTTGTCCCATTGCAGTATAAAGCTATATGGCTATGCCATTTGAGTGTTGTCAGAAATCTCAGCAGGCAATGGTACCAGGGCATTTTCTATACATTAACTTAACTACAGGCTGTCCCACCACGAGTGACTGTGGGGCACACTGCTGGGAACAGGCTGGAGAGGAACAGATCATACCACGCACATCCAAACTGGCAGCATGTGGGAATGGTAAGAGCTCTGGTGTTGAAGGAGCTCTTCACCACTTACCAGCTATTGCACTCACATTTTGTCTTTGGAAAGTGGAGTACGTTCACGTGTGCTGGAGGGCAGGGAGAGCAGAGGGAAAGGGGAGTAAGTATTGGTACCACTTCCAAAAGCCTCACCCACGCATGTGGACAGGCAGTCTCATGTCCCTCAGGAGCCAGAAACACAGCATCCCTGAGCAGCGCTGTTCAGCCAGTAGAGGTCTGTAGAGTAGTCGCAGACTGAGACTGCAGCTCTGAGGCTGTGAAGGCTCAGGGTAGGTGGCAGACTATGTCTGCCTGTCACGAGAAGCACCTTAACTGAGTAGGAGTCATAGGGTCTTTTGTAACTGAAGCCACAGCAATGGTCTGTCACCGTGCACCCAGGTTAATGGGGAATCAAGCAGTGGGGCTAACAGAGAGTAAAATGCCCTGTGCTGCATGGCCACAGGCACGTACTGCTGCTGTGAGCAAGATTTGTGGCTGCAGCTTACTAATACCCAGAGTACAGGTGCATCATTGCAGCCACAGACTGAAGACGCCTGGCCAAAGCACTTTGTTAACAGAGTTAGAAGGTTTTGCTCAGCTCTGGGACTGCAACGGCAAGGTCACAAATGACCCTGTAAATGAGAAGTCTGGATCACCATGGGAAGTGCACTGAGGGATTACTAAAATGCCACCTGCAAGGACAGTTGCCAGGTTAGAATCACGGGAAAAGGGTGTGCAGCACTGAAACCCACGTTACAGTACAGACAAGGAATCAGAACGGGCCCCTGCAGTCAAGGGGAAGCAACCGGGGCATTTTCAATGAGACCAAAAGCCAACACCCTCTGCCAAAGCTGTAAGAGATGAAACAAACTCTACGCTTTGAGAAACCCACAGGGACTGGGGAATTGATACCCTGGCCTTTAGTGACTTCTTGCTGCATGGCACATGATGCAGCACACCAGGGCAGCTCACATTAACCCAGCACTGGCATGCAAGGCTGAGAAGGGCATCTCTCTGACAGTCACTGCTCACGTTTCAGCTTCAGACTGTAGCTCCACACCAGGAGCATTGCTGCAGAATGCAAACAGCATCGTTTCCCCTCAGTATCAGCTTCCTGCCCCAGGAGCCTCCCCTGGTGTTCTCCCCAGACATGAGCAGGATCCCTGGGCACAGCTGTAGCACCAAGAGTTCTTCAGTGACAACAGACAAACAAACAAAGATGTTTGTGTGGGAGACAGCAAGTTGCATCTCTCCCCGACCTGCTATCACAAAACTGACTGAAAATAGCAGAACGAGAAGGCTGTGGAGCAGCCACCTTCCAGTCTGTGCCTTGAAGGGGGCAGAAAGCTTTCTGGTTTTCTCAGTTGTCCCTTTGCTCTAGGGGACACCTATACATCTGGCTCAGCAGCAGGGTTTCTGGTACCCCTCAGGGAGCCAAGGACCACCTCCAGCAGCATTGATGTTTGGGAGTATGGCTAGTTGGCTTTTGATTTCTTTTTCTCAGGCTCTCACACATGCTGGAAATTGTACTAGCAGAGGGGCAGTTAGAGGAGTTTGAGGGGTGTTTGCAAACCTACAGCAAAAGGCATCAGCTTGTCACAGCAAGCAGCTGCACCGTGCACGCTTACTTTGAGAAGGATTCCTCACTGTCCACCTCTGCTTTTCTTTCACTCCAGTTCCTGTTTCATTTCTCCAGGCCCTGCCAACTCCTTCCTGGGAATAACTAACTGCAGCTCTCCAACCTTTCCGCGTCATTTTCCAGGGAGGCAGAGGTATTCAAGGCACCACTGTACAACCACACAGGATACCACAGGAGAAGACCCCACCCCAGATCTGCAGAGATCAGCCATTTCCCAGAAGAAGGGTGGATGCCATCCTTTATATCTTTCTAACCTAATTGTTCACTTCCATAAACACCACCTTCATTTTAATGCTGCTAGTCCAACCACTCCGCGGTGTCCTGTGGCATTTAATGCCATAGGGCTGCAGTTGCCAAATGAAAGGGAACGCCTCTTCACACAGGCACGTGGCTGCCTTGAGGGTGCTGAATAGCCCCAGCTGTAATCTTCTAGGGCTGGATGATTAGGTTGAAAATACCTTTGCATTAACCTGTGCAGTATTTGATGCACACAAATTGTGTTCTCCTCTTGTTGTTTTTTAATATATATTAAAAGCCTTGATGAACAGTTACAGCATCCAATTTCCTGTAGCCTGGATAGAGCATGTTCTGCAGCATGAAGAAAGCTTGTGCTAATAGTACAAAGAACAACTGGTGACAAGACAAGGAGCTCATGTTTTATAATGTAATTGCACTGACTCCCAACAGAATTACATGGTTGTAACTCAGGGTCATAATAATTCAGGGTGAAGCATCTATTCCCTCTCTCCTCTCCCAGCTCCTGCTGTCCAGGCCCTCCAGCCACGCTCTGAAGAATTCACCATCTTTCTCTGTCCCTTACATTCTCTTTCAGGTGTTGTTATCCACTGTAGGTTACACCAGCTGTTTGTACTGTGCTTTGAGATCCTCTGTGGGTGAAGGCTGCGTTACCATTAAAGACAAACACCTTTCCTCAGTTCTGCCCTCCACCTTGCTGTCACTGTCATCTTGCAGGATGTGCTCAAGTGAAGGGCACAGCTGCTGTACTGGCACACGTTGAAGGCAATACTGAAGAACCTCCTCTTGGCTGCAAAACCAGACTGTCAGAGATGATTGCCTGTGCAAAAAGAGGTGTTACCACACCATGGCGCTGTAGGTCCTGTGGGCATGTCCTCCGGGCACACCAGTTCCTCAGCTCTGAGCTGAAAAACATTTATACTGAGGAGACAGAAGAATTAAGAGAAAATAAGAAGGATTGGTCTTCACCTGGTGCTCCACTGGGTTCAGAAGGTTTCAGCAAGGGTTTGTTCTTTGCCCCTTCATCCCCTGGTCTCAACAAAGGGCTCAAGATCCTCACACAGATATTTTTTTTTTCTGAAGATGCCTGTGTTACATGTGAAAATGAGACAGGAACTGTGCCATGGAGGACTGTTTCAGTGCACGGCCATTTATGCTTGCCTGGCAGGTGAGCAACACACACATTTCCCATTCACGACTACCCTCTTTAGGGAACAGTTAAGCTATGCTTTTGCTGACATTTTCCTCTGGGGCCATAGGGACTGCTCAGGGGATGAGAAAACGTACACCTTAGTGCCATTAAACAGTCACATGAGTCTTTTGAACAAGCCTGTAAGGAATTCACCCTTCAGTTCATAATTAAGTGTATTATATCTTTATTACTGGTGTACCTTGGGGTTTCCAACAGGCCATTGTCACTGCCACAGGACTCAGGCTCTCCAAATCCTTATGAATGACATACAGAGACAGTAAGGTCTCCTGCAGAGCTCCGACTGGAATTCTCCAAGCACAAGCCACTGCTCAAGTACATAATCTACCTCTCATGTTCACTTAAAAATTCATCTGCCATAGAGGATGTTCATAGAGTAAAGGGACACTCTATCATTCCCAGCTATGATCTACCATAGACATAGTACAATAAATAGGTGCTTCTTGGAGTGCACTCCAAGGCTGGAGCAAGAAAACCAGATGAGATGAGCAGCAGAGGGTCTTGTTATTGTTGTTTTGTTGGTTTTCTTTTTAATGAATACCTCGTTACTTCCATGCTTCCTCTTCTTATTACGGGTCAACAGCTGATGGCAAAGTTTGAGAACAACTATGAAGGATGAACCTTCATGCTCTTTGGACAACAGAGGAGCTCACTTCTGATCTCTTTAAGCTTACCCACTCACACTTTCTTGCAGAGAAATTCCTACTAGCCCAGGACGACATTTCTGCCAGACTCTGAATGTCATCATATGGAGATCTGCTCCCACACAGAAGGGTGCAGAAAAGATGATGTGCTAATGAGCTACCTTCTTATCCCTGCTGTCAGTTCAGTGACTCTCCCTCCTCCTCTTCCCTTCCCTTCCCTTGAACTGCAAATGTAATTGCTTTCCAGCAGCACTGCAAAGAGCCCAGTCCATCTGCAACCCTGGAATCCCTCCAGAGGGCAAAGTCTTGGCTTTGTGCTTCAAATTATCTTGTCTTTTCTCTAGAGAAGAAGGAAGGAAATACCAATCAGGGCACTGATGCAGCCAGACTGAGCCATTGAAATAAGGCCAGCATCCTTTTTGCCATCAGACTGCCCAGGCTGTCGTCCTGCCAGAGCCCAGCAGGCCAGTGCAACCGGTTGCCACCATGTCACTAGTACTGTTACTCTGCTTGGCAGTGCAACTTGTGCCTCTGAGCCTGCTCCCCTCATGCCTTTCTCAATATATTACCTAGCACTCAGCAAGCAATATAATACCCAACACAGAATAGATAGCCCAACGCTTAACTTCTCTCCCATGTGCCATAAGGAACTTTACAATTTCTGCACGCACAGGGCTCTGGGGCAGGCAAACAGGGTACTCACATCGCTCACACCGGTTGCCACTTAAACTTGAGCAAACCACTTTCCCCTCCCGCTCTTCCTAGGTGTGAAGTGGGGCTAATACTTACTCATCTGCCTCTGAGAGGGAGAGTTAGACTCAATTAGCCAGAAGAGTTCTGCACATTGCTAGAGGACACTGATGCAATGTCTGAACCTGCTCAGGCAAGAAATATGCTCAGGCTGGAGGCAATGAACACAGAAAGGTCAACGCTATGGTTCCATGGTACTTGTGGTCTACTGAAGGCATAAAATAATTTCACATGTCATGCTTATCAGCATTTTTCTTTCACATCATCTCTCCATACGCAGATTAGAGCTTCTTGAGAGGTGAATGGTTCTGCTTAGTGCCCTTAGAAATTAATGAGGAGAGAATCAGCAAAGGAAAAAACAAATGAGAACCCTGCATAGGAAGAGGAACAATTTGCCTGTTCAGTTTTCTTATAGGATCTGTAGGTACAACATTTGACAAATAACAGTGTCTAAGCTGTTGCTTCAATTTCCGTCATACAGAGGCAACATACCAGGAAAGACTCGTTTATAAAAAATTGATGACAATGAATGATGCTCTCAAACTGCTTTGTTCTCCAGCTCCCTTGTTTATGAAATCTATGCCAGCCTTTTTTAGCTTCTTCAGTTTAAAGGATCATATTGAGAACTGAACACCGTTTTCTGCCCTGCCATGGTTTCTCAGTTTCCCATTTATAGCTGCCTTTTGACTAGCCTGGTCACAGAGTATGAAATAATTTGTTGTCAAATCCAGTGAACTTGGGTGCTCAAACACCACAGAAAAGCTCAGGGAGTCAGCTTGTAAGTGTTTAGATCCTCTTTCTTCTAGGAAAAGGCATACATAGCCACCAGCTGGCCTTTCCACCTGGATTTCTCCCACTTCAGTGCTCTTTAGATGTTCTTCACTGCTAATGCTCAGCCATCTGATGCAACATTTGCTACATATACCACCAGTACTGTAACATGCCACAAGGACCCTTCCACTCGGGTGCTGAGTCCTCTCACCTCACAGTGCATTCCAGCATGAGCAATATGGAAAACATGAAGCTATTGCACAACCATACCATGACGCCTTTCTTCCATTAACACCAGCACAGTGCCTTGCAATTTCTTTAATTGCTCTTGTAATCTCCTCTACCACATATATATCTAAATAACAGCCAAAAATAGATCAAAGAAAATACACCAATACCATCATAGGAAAGTAGCTGAAGTTTGACAGAGAGGTTGCTTCTCAGACTGAAGGTTTCACAGAGGATGCTTTAGAGTCTAGTTCTGACTCTTCTTCAGTGCAGAACTCATTGCTGTGAGAGAACTAGGAGACCTCACACCTGCTGCGCTCCAGCTGATGCTGCAAGTTACCTGCTGTACTTATGTTCAACATAGATCAAGTCACCCTGGCGCAAAGGGAGGAAGAGAAGAGACCCAGTTTTTGGCTTTGATTTGCTCTCTCATATTTGTACTGCTTGACTGCAAGAAGTGCAGTACACAGGCTTTGTATTAGATGAGTGGAACCCTCTTCAGGGGGTTCCATCCCCAGCATCCATCACTGCTTTGAGCCACTCCATCACCTTACAGCAAAATCTAAATCTGTGCTGCTGTTGCACTTAGCCTGCCTACCCCTTACTCCATCACCTTACAGCAAAATCTAAATCTGTGCTGCTGTTGCACTTAGCCTGCCTACCCACCAGAGCCAAGCCCCTGACATGCAGCAGCTGTCTGCTCACCCATGGAAACCCAAGGACTAAGACAACCCAGGGGTCTACTGTGCTGCTTGGCACTACATGGCAGCCCAAACTTGGAAAGCCAGTTTAATGAGGCAGCTAAGGGGAAAGAGGAATGATTGGAGGTGGGTGTGTGCTCTAAACTGCCATCAGATGCTGGCTTAACCTGTTGAATAGCAGTTCGCTTGCCCTGCTCATTTAGGCTAAAAAATAAACACAAAACCCTGCCAGCAGGTCTGGAGGGGGAGTGAGAAAAAGCTGGGACAGACTGAGTGTAGTGAACTTTCCCACCAGCTGGATCTAGAAGAGAACAGCCTCCCACAGTCGTCATGCAAGGAGATTTCATATTATAACTCCTATTTCAGCTTGGAAGGTAATGAAGTGGGGGATAGGAGAGTAATGGTGGCAAATAATTCAGCCAGAGACACAGCATTAAACAGTCCCTGGACAACAGTGTGATCACCTCAGCCATGTATAGGATTGGAGAGAAAAGACCCTGGCAGATTTGGAGGTTTTCTTCATACCTCTGACTCCAAAGGCATCTGTTACACATAGACTCAGACTCAAATTGAAGTAATCACTAACTGCTTAAACTTAAGTCTTGCTTATTTTCTTGTGTAAACTTTAAAACATAGTGGGGTGGAATATGGAATACAGCTAAAGATTTCGGCATTAGCCTGCAGCAACAGACTTTAGGAATAGATCTTCACCAACCAAGATCCTACAGAGCAGAACACTACTGTCCTTTTCACTCTGCATCCACCTCTGCAATAAGCCCCTCATCCCCAGACAGCGCCCAGGCACTCCAGCTGATGCTGCAAGTTACCTGCTACTAAAGGCTGGGGTCTTGGCAGGTTGTATCCAAGCACTATGGGATTGGAGGTTGTGACATTAGAGGGTGATTTTAAAAAGAGAAAACAATTATCCTAAAGAATCATTAGCCTCTTGAAGAGCTATAAGGCAACAGACTTACTAAATTTGCCCAAAATGGGACTTTAACTAGAGAAGAAGAAAACTCCATCACCTTACAGCAAAATCTAAATCTGTGCTGCTGTTGCACTTAGCCTGCCTACCCACCAGAGCCAAGCCCCTGACATGCAGCAGCTGTCTGCTCACCCATGGAAACCCAAGGACTAAGACAACCCAGGGGTCTACTGTGCTGCTTGGCACTACATGGCAGCCCAAACTTGGAAAGCCAGTTTAATGAGGCAGCTAAGGGGAAAGAGGAATGATTGGAGGTGGGTGTGTGCTCTAAACTGCCATCAGATGCTGGCTTAACCTGTTGAATAGCAGTTCGCTTGCCCTGCTCATTTAGGCTAAAAAATAAACACAAAACCCTGCCAGCAGGTCTGGAGGGGGAGTGAGAAAAAGCTGGGACAGACTGAGTGTAGTGAACTTTCCCACCAGCTGGATCTAGAAGAGAACAGCCTCCCACAGTCGTCATGCAAGGAGATTTCATATTATAACTCCTATTTCAGCTTGGAAGGTAATGAAGTGGGGGATAGGAGAGTAATGGTGGCAAATAATTCAGCCAGAGACACAGCATTAAACAGTCCCTGGACAACAGTGTGATCACCTCAGCCATGTATAGGATTGGAGAGAAAAGACCCTGGCAGATTTGGAGGTTTTCTTCATACCTCTGACTCCAAAGGCATCTGTTACACATAGACTCAGACTCAAATTGAAGTAATCACTAACTGCTTAAACTTAAGTCTTGCTTATTTTCTTGTGTAAACTTTAAAACATAGTGGGGTGGAATATGGAATACAGCTAAAGATTTCGGCATTAGCCTGCAGCAACAGACTTTAGGAATAGATCTTCACCAACCAAGATCCTACAGAGCAGAACACTACTGTCCTTTTCACTCTGCATCCACCTCTGCAATAAGCCCCTCATCCCCAGACAGCGCCCAGGCACTCCAGCTGATGCTGCAAGTTACCTGCTACTAAAGGCTGGGGTCTTGGCAGGTTGTATCCAAGCACTATGGGATTGGAGGTTGTGACATTAGAGGGTGATTTTAAAAAGAGAAAACAATTATCCTAAAGAATCATTAGCCTCTTGAAGAGCTATAAGGCAACAGACTTACTAAATTTGCCCAAAATGGGACTTTAACTAGAGAAGAAGAAAAATATACTGGAAAGGCCCCACTGTACTGCTGCATGACATGCATGTGTACCCCACAAAATTAAAAATGGCCTGTGCATGTCCCAGCACTCCCAAGAGCAATTTTACATTCACCAGCAGCTGGAATACAAGCAGCTGTACAACCACGTCATTATAATTGCATATTGTATATTGGGTGTTCTGGGGTAAGAGTTTATTTTCTTACAGGAAAGATGGAACCAAGGAACTGGTTTCTATCCAATACACACAGGCAACAGGACAGAGAGTCTTTCCTCAACAGTGCAATCTGTACCAAGGTGGAGTTCATACATCTTTGGGGGTTTGAAATACACGTGTTCGCTGAGAGTTATGAAATCTTACACCAAGGAAACCATCAAGGGAACATTTCAAGGTTTTTCCTTGAAATAAGAGGAGGAAAATAGCTATCAAAAATAAGCTGACATTGTCAGCTGTTGTTCTGGCACCAGTCTAGTATTCCCACCTCACAAAAATCTGGCTGTGCTGCCCTTAGTCTGATGTAACCTCAGGCTATGTGTAACACCAGCGTTAGTAAACAGGCGGTGATGATGCCTCTGCTTGTGTACAGCATTCCATCCCAATCATTACATCACATACCCATCACTCAGGTTATGACTTTGATATTCCACTGACACACCAGTCATCGGCATCCGTGCTACCAGAGTGTCCACAGCTTTAGTCTGCCTCCGGAGAAGATTCCCCCTAGTCAGCACTGTACACAGCTCGCTGCCAGATCTCACGCTGGCCATTAAACAGGGAGGGTGCCCTGCTAAAATCAGGGATTTGGATTCCTCCAAACTACATCGCACTTCACCCTGTGTTGTTATGACTGGGTGGGTGGCTCTGGGAGGAGGAGTGCCACAGGGATGCAGGTGGAATTCAGATGGGATTAATTTAGGTAGATTACTTGTAAAAAGCACGTAAAACACATGAACCTCACTTCTCCCTCTTCTCCATCTCCCCTCAACAAAGTTCCATTGTTTTTCAAGAGCCCAATAGGCCCAGACGTCTGTATCCCTGCACCCACACTACTCTTTACTTTGGTCAAGGCACATAAACTGCACTTACATTCTACTCCGGTGACATTGTCACTGTCACCATGCAGAGACAGAAAAAACTACACAGGGTATTAGACACTGGGAAGATACCACAGCACCTCGAACTACCAAAGAGCTGCTGAGAGCTGACATTAGAGGAGGAAGAGCAACAAGGAAAACTGTGGCCTTGGTATAAATTGTTGAAGCTACTGAATTCAGTACCGGTAAGTTTAGCATCTGCTCTTAGGTCATTTCCAAAAATCTCAGCATGTAGCAGGGTCTGAGATAAAACAAGGCAAAGAACATGAGAATTGAAGTCTGCAATAGAGAGATGTCATGGCAGAGCTGGAAACAGTTAGTGCCAGATCAGGATTAATAGCAGAACCTGAGCAGATGGAGAAAAAACAATCTCATAGGGAATATTGATAGGTCAGAGTCAGCCAAGAGGGGAGCAACATCAGGACATAGTCAGTGAATGCAGGTAAAAGTTCAGACTGTACCACTGCAGCTACACGCACAGAGGAGTTACCCGAGCAGACATGAGAACAGGCTAACAGTAAATACCTCATTCTGTCAACACTGGATGCTGGTTTTGGCCACAGGAATTAAAATACTGGCAAAGTATGACAGCTCTTGATGAAACAGAACTCTGTTTGCTGGTGCCCAGAGGTCACTGATAGCTGAGGAACTCCAAAGCGGAGCTCACATGCCTTCACCAGTGATCTTAACCAGCCAAGAGCTTGGTCACTGCCAGCCTATATCATCTTGCTGTCAATCTCACAGCTACTGTGTGGCCCAGCGCCTGTCCCTCGAGTCACCACGTTCCCTGCGCAGAAGGAGATGTAATGTCACATGAATCACTTTACTGTTGCATCCCCATTAGGAGAGCAGACCAAAGAACTGCACTGTCAACACTTCCCACGCACAGCTTACATGGCGAGGAGATGCAGTGGGAACATTTTCCCTCCCTTACCATGCATTTGACCAAAAGGATGGCAGCAGCCTTCTCACATTCGCACTGGGAGCAGGGAAGCTGTAACTGGTTATCAGACTGCCTGTTTAGGGCTGCAGACACAGCATGGCAACACAGCTACCATTTCATGCAAAATGCATCCCTGCCTTACTGTGCCCAGCGAGCAGAAGCAAACGACACCGCCTCTGGGTAATGACTTCTTGTTTCTGCCTGGAGAAGGGCGATGAAGTCAGTGCCTCCAGGTACAGGCATGTCTAGGTGACACAAAGCAAGGGCAGAAACGCCATTTAGCACAGCAAGCCCAGCTGGTACAACCATGCAGTCCAAGGCTCTCTTCATTGACTGGGCCATGAGTCACAAGCAGTAGAGGTAGAGCAGCCCAGCGGCTCCCAGTCTTACTACGTGCCTGGAGTCAGCTTCCCTGAAACACACCCCCTTGCACGGTGCAGCCACAGGGAATTACCCCAATTTATGCTAATGCTCTGACTCATCCTGTTGATCAGCCTCTCTCTTTGCAGCCACCAGTCTTGGCCGGGCAGTCAAGTGTCTGAAGCCTAGCCCCTGGTGTTCCTCCTACCTGCCTTCTGTTACCACCACAGCCTGTGACTTGATGCAATATGGCCTCACGAGCCTTCTGTTTCCATCTAAGCACAGGACAGCACAACCGTTCTGCCACATGGCCCGGGTTTTTCACACGGGGCAGAAAGGAAGCTTTCCCTCCCCAAAAAGAGCACAGAGACACACACGTATGGCTGTTTTTCTTTTTAAAGCCAAACCCAGACTACAAAGAGACTGCGACCAGAGCCATTGCCAGTCTGGTAACAGAACACGAAAATCATGACTTCTCTTAAAAAGAGAATGCATTTTATTTCACTAGAAAAGTTCTGTTCCCACATAGGCTACAGTTGCACTTTCTGACCTCTTATTCCAGAGGGCTTGGAAGCACCTAAACTGAACTGGAAGAGGTTTAACATTGAAATGATTTTATCTTCATCATCTTTAATAGCTTTTAAGAGAGTCATGATGTCCTCATGATGGAAGTGATAACACTGAGCTTTCAAATGCTGCTACAGTGAACTGCGACAAAGGTTATGAAGCACAGAATGCACCAGGACCACCCAGGATGGGTCATAACCAACATGTACAACAGCTCTGTCCAGGCAGATGCTTTTCCTGCTTTGATCTTGTGTGTGATTGAGCATAGGGTTGGCCCGTTACTAAACATGCATAAAGTCCAACAGCTGCTGATTAATTTTGAGCACTCTCAGCTGTCCAACCATGCAAGTTCTTGCTGTCCCCACATGCAAGGAGGTGGCAAGCACTTGACTCCACAGAGCAGCATGACTGACAACCAGGTCACCACAGGCAGGAGCATATCCAGTTTTGGAATGATGCTCTAGAGCTGACCGCTGGCCCACAGAGAAGGGTGGTCTGGACAGACTGCTGGGCAGCACATGCCACTTATTTGTTTGTGCTCCAGGCTGAACGAGGGCATTTCTGTGGAACCTGGGCATATTCACGCAAGTCTTCCGTGCCTGTTATCGTGGCACTTGGCTTTGTCTTTTAGGGCAGAGAGACAGCCTGATCTGACACGCAGATGCTCTCTCTGAATTAAAGAGCTGGCAGAACTCACTTATCATATTTGCCAGAGCACCACAAGGAACACAGGCAGTGCTTAGCAGGTGTGCGAGTCATTTCTTGGCTTATTAAGTGTTTTTTCCATAACATTTTGTTCTAAATAAATAGCATTGTGCTTTAAGGAACGTGGTGATCACTGGCATGTTCTGCTCCTCATCTTTCGGAAGAACACCTGTAA
This sequence comes from Calidris pugnax, assembly GCF_001431845.1. Taxonomy (NCBI): domain Eukaryota; kingdom Metazoa; phylum Chordata; class Aves; order Charadriiformes; family Scolopacidae; genus Calidris; species Calidris pugnax. The sequence continues at coordinate 4,008,502 of NW_015090921.1, forward strand.
TTAGTAAGGACAGATCTTCTGATCTGCTGGGATAATCACAATAAGATTCAGCAGGGGAAACTGCAGACCTAGATTATCAAACTAAAGGGAGAAGAAAGCAGGGTTTTATTTTGAGACAGCTGAGAACTAAGGGCCCAAAAGCTAAGTGGGCATCATTTAGAAAATCACAAAAGGAGTGGAGTTACTGTTGAGCCAGAATCCATCATACTAATACCACAAAATCAAACAAGTTAGCTCACATAAAACACACCTACAGCTATTTTTCAAACCTCAAACGGTTCTCAATATAGGTGCCAGAGGTACTAAAACATAAAGAAAAATATTATCAGCTGTTTATTACAGGAATTCTCCCCAGGACTGCAAATTCCCTCAGAGAGAGACATATCTTACCATCAGAACACAAAATTCTGCCCAGTGTGGCCGTGTTTAAAGTAAAGTCTTCTAGTATTTATCACTAACAATAATTTGCTTGGTATAAGCCACAACTTTAGGACCATTTAGAGATTTTTGTCACAGCAACCAGACTTTCAGTAATTCTAGAAGTAAATCTCATTTGCTGATACAACAGCATAAAACATTTTATCATCCTCTGCACTAAGCATCATGCTAGCTAGCTTGCAGCAACGCTCAAACGTTCAAAAGAGTGAAATGCAATATAAACAAGACATACTTACGCATTAGAAACTGTAATGGAACCAATGAAGGCGCAACTTCTTATCAAGCTAGCTACTTATCTGTCTTTCTCCACACCAATCCATAAGTCTCACACAGTGAGTGGTTGGTTTATTGCTTTGATTGAACAGTCAAGACACCCATCTTCCTGCCCTGGAGCAATTAAGAGCCTAAACAGAAGCACTGCTACTACCCTCTTTTTGTGCCTTGATAAGGATTTGGATGAGTGGGTGGCAGGTGGGTTTCCTTTCTTTCTCAGATGAGGGCTATTAGTGACTGCTGCAGGTGCAAATCCTTCCCTCTGGCCACAGCAAGGAGGTGCAAGGCTACTGGGAGACTGGCCAGTCTCCTTACAGTAGGGTATGCTGGGCTCTACCGGCTGGATGCTAGAGGGAGGATTTGTTTCCTCTTTGTGCTGCGTGGTCTCATTCCAGACTTCACCCTTACCCTCTTGCTACAGGCCTTTCTCTCATCTCTTTAGCTGTGTGGTTGATGGGCTTTGTTCCCCAGGAGAAGCCCCTTCTGGCTTTACTACACTTGGGAACCTGCTGCTTCCTGCCTTCAGAAATAATGCCGGCTAGTTCTGGTCATTTCTTAAAGCATGGTGACAGACCCTGTAGCTCACTTCTCTGCTAGCAAGTAGAACATGAATTTCAATCTCCTTCCACCCTTCAAAATTCCAGGTGATGCTATAGTGTCAGCTTGTTTGGGGTTTCTCAGTAGTCAGGCGATGAGATGGTGCTTCAGCGTTCGCATTTGTTCTGCAGCTCTTGCTTTGCCGTTGGTATATCAACCAGATATTTCAGAATGCCCAGTTTACGTCTGTTTGAGGCTTTGTGGTCATCTTCTAGCTATCTGTGTCTTGGGTTCAGCAGAAAATGAATCATTTAGGGCCCAGAGAAGCAATGTTTGTTATGAAGACACTGTGATGATATGGGCAAGATCAGCTGCAAGCAAGGATGGACAAAACCTTATCATTGCAAACTGATTAAGCCTTTCCAACACCACAAATCTGTGGAAATTCTGGAGCTTGGCTCCAACTGACTGAGGCTACACTCCAGTCATTTCCTGTGATACTCCTGAAATAGCAACTTTATGCTCTTCTAACAAGAGCATTGGATGGAAAGGCACTGTAGGTAAAAGATATGACATCACATAATCTCTGTTGCAGTCAAATCTAAATTAAGTAGTTGGTTTTTTGTTATTGGTCCTTCATCTGAAGAAGTAGGAGTGCAATTTTAAAAACTTGCTGCTCTGCAGGCTAGGATATTCATTTCAATCTCCAGGCTATGCCACTCATGTCCAGTTAACACTCATATGTTTTTACGCCAATTCAGTTTGAGTGACTGTTCCATTCTCCTCCTCTTTCCCCTGGTCACCAGGATAAACCCCATGATGTAAACCAGTCCTATTTCCCTGTTTACATGTGTCCAGACTAAGCAAGTGCAGCATCCTCTGGCAGGGAGGGCTCTTCCCCCCTCCATCAGCCTAATAGCTCTTCCCTGTTCTGTCCGTGCTTTCATCTTTCTTTTGAACTGTAAACAGTCTTTCAGTTGTGGCTTCAGCAGGGTGCAATGTGCAACAGCATTACCTTGGGTTGATTGGGCAGGTGTTCCCCTCGTGCAGCCTGGAACCATGCTGGCGTGTCTCAAAATAACAGTACCCAGTCAATGCCCCCCAGTTTTCCTCTCTTACCCAGTGCAGTCATCTCCCCTTTAACAGTCCCCATCCGCATCTCATCTAACAACTTGCCATACATTAAATACTTGGCTGGAGCCTAGACAAACTACATCTGCACATTCTCTTCTCTGCAAAAGTCAATTATCGAAGACAGCTGTGAAATTAGTCTGCAGTGAAGTGTTTTGCTAAGCCCATTGTGTATGTCAACTATATTTGCATCCTGAGTTATTCTTTCTGTCAAAGCACATAATAGAAAGAGTTGTGTGTTATTGAGGTCAGGCTAACAGGTCCTCAGTTTGCTATGTTGCATTTTATTTTTCATGTCTCAAATACAGGCACTGCTTGCTATTTTCCAGTCATGTGGTACCTGCCCCACTTGGATGTATTTACATTCCTTGCTAATAAACTCTTGGTTTGTGTCTGTTCTTTCACCTCCCTTGACACAAGCACCAGGAGTTCTTAGAATCGTATTTTTGCTTCAGATGTATTAATTTTTTTAAAAGCCTCACAACAATCATCATTCTGTCTTTTATTGGTTTGCATCTAAGCTCTCTTTAGTCTTGACAGTCCTATCACTGCCTGTTATCTCACTTCTTTCCCTAACTCCTGCAGCTCATTTCATTCCACAGAAAAGTGCCAAAAGAGAGGTTTCTCTGTTGCATTATTCCTTTTCCATCCTCTATGAGCTCCCTGTAATTTCTTAAACCCTTTTTGAAATCAGCTGGTTACTTTCCTAAACTTTACTTCCCTGCTTAGGATGCAAATCATAGATTTCTCTCTACCTTTGACTTAAAATTCTGAGTCTTTCACATTTTTGTCTTTGGACTCTTTAGTCTACCTCCTCAGATCAACCAATTCCTTCAGGTTTTTCTTAAGTCCACATTGTTAAAATTTTAGCTGTAAACCCAATTTTTCTTCTCTTTATACTGGAAGTGAAACAAAACCACTTTCTGAAGTGAAACTAAATAACATTACATCAGTACGGACAAGGTGCTGACATTTACAGTCAAGGTTGAGGTTCCCAGCCAAAGCTATGTAAGCCCATGCCTCCTCCGTCTGTCTCACCTTAAATGTGCCAACATGGACATCCATGTGACTCGTCAAAATGCCCTTCTAGATGTCAGCATAGCGTCTAGGCAACAGAGTAAGGCCATGGGGAGTGAAGTGCAGAGAGTTACACTGCACCAAAGATGAGCCAGTCTAATTCACAACTCAGCCTGGCACTCCAATGAGCTCCTAGGCTTGTGATGCTGTGGGCTCAAGCAAAAGGGGTTTCCAGAAGGTCTGTACTCAGCTTTTAAAAAAAAAGACAAAATTCCCTAAGCTCCTGCTACAACCCTCCACCCTGTCTCCTTAAGTCTCTACTCACTATGTCTGCCTTTAACCAAGATAAAATCCAGTCTGAAATTGGAGTTCTAATTCTTTATGGAGAATTTTTTTACGGACCAGTGCTGGGGGACATCAGTATCAGTCAGCAACATGGAACGTGACAGAGGGGAAGAGAGACCAGAGCACCCAAGGCCAGCTCCTGCCAGCAGGATTGAAATTGCCCACCAGCTTGAAGCGAGAATGGGAGGGGAAGTCAGCAAAAAGTATAGCGCTGCAGATCACTTTGGTTTACAAGACTCAAAAGCCAAAAAGATAATGCTGGGTTTTCTTCAGAGGACTTCTCAGTCAACTACCAGGCCACTGGGGATTGGTGCTCTTTAGGTCTATCATTTAGGGGCTTTTTTCTGCTCACATAACTAGTTCAAATACAAATCAAGTTCTTCATGGCTTAATCAAGTTTGGCATTCCCATCTGTGGGCATTCAGTAGTCTTTGCAATATGATTTGGGCACACTGCAAAAACTACCACCACAACTGACAATAGTCAGGGCTGTAGCAGCCGTAGGGGTGAACAGACTGAACACGGAGTGGGGCAGCAGCAGAAGTTTTGTCCTGCAGGATTCCCCAAACTATTAATCCTGCTATTAGTGTTGACACGCAGGCCACCTAAACGTGGAGACTGGTTTCACTGCCTTGTTTGATTTCTACCTGAATGGTCCTTTGTATGCAGAGTTTCCGTGTTGTCCCAGATATGCAGCCTTCTGGTTTTCAATCTGGTGTCCCTACAGTACCGTATCCGCTAGAGTTCCGGGTTGTTCTCCTTAAAGTACCAGAACGTCCACTTTTCCTCTTCTGCTTGCTCAGGACTGAATTTAACTACATGAGTTAAAACGTCCAGCAATGAAAGCGCACTCCCTTTGGATGTAGCAAACAATTCCAAACACACCCCTGACTACTGTTCCGTACATCATGCCTGATCCCCAAGCTTTGACAATGCTACTTTTGTATTTTCAAGTCTGAAACAAGGATGACTGTGGCATTGTGTGAACTTTCCCTCCAAGTGCAGTAGCTGTGATCTCTGCTGAAGCCTTCGGGAAAAGGGGCAGCTTTATTTTTTAGGTTCTCCTGTCTGCTCACTATATAGACAGGAAAGTGGTGCCGAGCTGTTGGAGGAAGTTGTGGTGGTGTGTGGCAATGAGCTGACAATCCTCCTGTTCCCAATCAGTATTTTCTGAATAGAATAACTTTTGGTAAAACCCAGTGTGTACCCTCAGCTGAATGAAGCCAGTAAGAGCCTGAAACACAAGATGAAGCTAAGGACAGTTGGAACCCACTGTTCCGTGTCATGCCAGCCCTGTTGTTGGTTCCTCTGGCTCTGGGGTGAGTCACCACTATCCTGAAAAACAGGCAGCTCTGGCAATGGGTTAGTCACCCGGCACTCAAATGGGAACACTGGGTCTGGGGAAGCTAAAGAGAAACTAGCTCCTCCTCTTCCCGGAACCTGGAAAAACTAGTTTCAGGAAGTAACAAATAAAGCTGCAATTGCCTTTTTCTCCTTCCTAAAGGTTTCCAGGCCAAAATATTCTTACTGCTGTTAAACATTTTTTTAATCATAAGGAGAATATGTCCATTATCTTCCATTCCTTTTCCCCTTAGTCACTTTTAAACTGCTGAAATCCCATTTTTTTTCCATTTTCTTGAGTTGTACTCCTGAATCTACACCATGTTCTTTAACAGTTAACTCCATTGCTGCTCCACATCCTCCTGCACACCTCTTTGAGCATTCCTGTGGTTTAGTTTGGCAGGCTGTTCTCCTTGCCTTATGAATGCAAACTCCAACACTAACAGACTAAACCTCTCCTTAGTATCCACCTGTTGTATTTGCACAGCCGTATCTATACCATCTGGAAGCCCTTCACCCCCGGTGATCCTCATGCCCTTTGGTTTATTTAACCAAAGTACAATAAAGGTACAGTCAGTAATAAGAAATGGATTGATGAAAGCTTGAAGCCAAAAAAAAATTCTTAACCTCTTGCTGTACATGCCACAAGTTCAGTAACAGTCTTCCCCCCAGGCTGTGCTCCTAATGATGGAGCAATATCCTAATGTCGTTACATGAGAAAATCAGGACTTGACTTCAAAAGGAGCTTCTAACCTCATACTTAATTGACCTGGATGTAACAGTGCTGCAGGGAGCAGAGATCCATGGAGTTTAACTGGTGCGGGATCTGAAGCTGGTCCCCTGAGGGTTTTGCTTTAGGCATTGGCTCTCTGTTGCAAATCTGGCCTTGCTAAAGTAGCAGAGTCCTCTGGCAAGGTAAGACACACGATTGAGACAGCTCTGCAATGGAAAGGGGCAATTTTTCTCCATCTGTCAGAAAGCATGCAGTCACTTCCCAGTAGCATACTCTTCATTTCTTTACCCAATTTTCCTTAGATTGTAATGGCAGATAAGGTATCTCATGTCTCATTCGTGAGACACATGTGATCCACCGCATTTCTCAGATGGATAAAATTCACATCCTGGGGAAAGCTGAAGAAAAAGGCCAGATTTTTTTACTGGTATCACTAAGACCAGAACCTAGCAAGAGCTTCATCAGCTTATCTTTTAGACATTGATTTGCCTATCACTGATTGTGCCCTTGCTTGATAGGGATGATGCAGCTACAGCCAAACATTTTAATGCTTTTATTAATTACACACTGGGGTTACGCTCAAATTTCCTTGATTTTAGTGGGAAAAATCTAAAGAACTAAATGTGAAAAATACATGCTTGTTGCAATGGGACATGGAGGACTGGTTTAATTCCCAGATGAAACTAGATTAATTTGACTGAAAGGTCACATTATTTTGGCATTGACAAACTGCACAGCTAGGGCAGGAGCCTTGTATCTTAGGAGCCAGGATCCACAAGACTGAAAATGTAAGACTAGAGATCTATTTCTTGTTTTGCCAAGCAGAGCTTTGACACAGGCTAAGAACATCACTTTCTAGAACATGTTCTTGTCTGTGACTAAGGCCTCTGGTATGGCAGCTGTACAAAGGGGATGGATCCACGTTCTGCCTATGGAAAGGGACTGGTGGGGAAGGCTGCCAGCCTGTAACAGCAGAGGTGTGGGGTGTGAAGGGAGGGGAGGACGCAAAGCCGACCCCATACCTTTGAGCCTGAGTAAGACAGAGAGGGTGATGGGGGAAAGCGCAAGTGGAGAGGAAAACTAAGGAGCTTTGGGCTCTGTTATGGCTGACGCTGTGAAGGGTCATCCAAGGTGACAAGCCAGAGAGACAGTTGCGCAGGGCAGAAGGGAAAGGCATGCTGTATGAGGGAAGGCATGGCAGGACAGATGTGAGTGCCATGCAGGCCGTTGATGTCACCCGCCGTGAATGTGCCAAGGTACAAGGAGCACCCACCAGGGTCTGTGTGCATTGTAGCTCCAACGCCCTGTTAAATGTAATGGAGAGGTGGGTGCCGGCTGGACGGGACCCAACAGGAAACTAAAGAAAAGACTGTAAATAGACTGCCTGCAGTGATTAGATGCAGAGGACAAGAACAATAATGAGAAATACTTCTCATTTTTTTCCCCCCATCTTCTCTCTCCTGCTACCAAAACAACTCTGTAATGTGAGCCCACATCTTTAGTCCTTTTCAGCCATCGCAACCTGCTTAAAGGTGATTTACAGCTGGGTCTCCATCACGCCCACAGACAGCCCTCGGGTACATCTAGATATCAGATGTTGCCTATTGCAAGACCACGCTCCAGCCTGGATTTAGCACAAGGGAAAACACACCCAACGGGCCGGATTCAGCACTGTTCCCTTGCATTTGTGTAGCTGTTACTGCTCCGTTTCCCCTACACGCCTGACACCTCAGCCCTCTTGACCTCCAGGAGCAGCGGCTTCACCTGCTTTAACATTAAACCCCTGGGTTTTCCATTTCGCCTTCTTGGACGAAGCCGGGCTCCTGAGGAGGTCTCACTCCACCTCAGTCTCTCCCGTCTGGCCACGCCGGGGTCGAACAGCTCCCCCCCCGTCCGCCCCGGTGCGCAGGGCTCTGCAGGAGGGGGATCCCCTGGGATCACCGGGAGGGATTCCCCCGCAGGGGCCGCCGCTGCCGCCTTTCCCCGCTCCCAGTCTCGAGCGCTGACAGAAGCCGCCGCTCCTTCAAGCTCCCACCGGGCCCCGTCTCCCACCGCCGGCGGCCGGAGCGACGCGTATGTGTGGGGTGTCTCCTCAGGCCGGGCAGCCCCGAACACGCCCCCACGCGTGGTCTGAGGGCCACGGCCACCCCTCTCCCCTTCCCGCCCCCCCGCCCCTCGCCTGACGCAACCCGCGCCCCGCTTTGCCCCACGCGCGGCGAAACACCCCACCCGCCTTGCATCACCCGCCGCGGCCGCCCCGCCTCCGCGCCTCTGAGGGGCGGGACCGGGCCGCCCTTTAAATCCCGGCGCCCCGCCA
>NW_015090921.1:4017039-4089028 GCF_001431845.1 Calidris pugnax
GGCTCTCGCCTCACCTTTCTCCCTCTCTCTCTCTACCTCACAGCCCGGGCGGGTGGTGACGCTGCTGGAGGACTGCGGGGTGAGTAGCGGGGACACATGGAATGGCGGGCGGGGGTCGGGGGAGCTGGCCCGGGTGGTGGTGCCCGCATCAGCGGCTGGAAGCTGATGCCGGCAGCCGAGTGCTTTTCAGCCCGTCACCCCGCCCGGGATCGTGGAGCGGGGGTGTGTGTGTCTGTGTGATTCTCCTCTGCCCTGTTATCACTCAGGCAGAGACCCCGAAGCAAGCCAGCCTTGCTTTGAAATGTTAGGGGCCTGGTCTGCTGGAGTTGCAGCATCCCCTGACCGCCCTGCTCTTTGGCTTTCAGGCGTGCACCTGGGGTGTCGCCTATGAAGTCCGTGGGGAACAAATTGCTGCATCGCTCCAGTACCTCAACATGCGAGAAGCCGTCCTGGGAGGCTACGACACCAAGTTGGTGAAGTTCCACCCTCAGGAGAAAGATGCGGAGGAACCCATCCTAGCTCTTGTTTACATTGCAACACCCCAGAACCCTTCTTACCTCGGCCCAGCATCTGAAGAAGACATTGCAGCCCAAATCATTGTCTCAAGTGGTTGTGCTGGTCATAACATTGAGTACTTGCTGAGACTGGCAGACTTCATGCGCTACTTCTGTCCTCAAGCAGAGGATAAACACCTCTTCTCCATTGAAGAGGCTCTTATTTCCATCCTTCCATGCCTCTACTACACAGAGGAGTCTCTAGAAGAAACTGCAAGCATCCCTCAGGAGTCTAAGGGTTGAAATAGAACATTGTTTTGCAGGGTCCCAGTAGAAGGGACATAAGGGAGAAAGCAATCGGGACAATCTTAACTCTGGTAGAATATACCAGACTGAGTGAATAAAGGGAGAATTAGCAAGTAGTAGGGGAGGGAGGAGGTGGAGTAAAACACGCTTGCTGTAGGACTTGCAATTAGTACCTGGTACACTCCTTACCTGTAGCACCACAGTAGCCATCACTGCTTTCCCAGTGAGGAGCAGGGATCTTCACTGGAACTTTACTCTGCAAGACCTGCTTCCAGGAGTCAACCTGAAGCACTCACTTTAGCAAAGAAAGAGGCTCATTTATGCTGTGCACTTTTTTTTTTCTTCTTTCAAGACTAGTTGAGCAGGACTTGACTGGGTTTAAGCAGTATATCTGTAATTCTACCTCAGATTGGCAAAAAGCTGTTTGTGTGGTGGTGGAGACTTGGACAGGTTCTGCCAAATAAGATTTTTTTTTTTGTAATTTTTTTTGCCCACCATGTCCCACCTCCAGTACAGTGACCTGACACTAAATTTCAGGAGTTCTGTGCAATATTAAGTGAACTGTCCTTTGTAGGCTCTTGTGGATCCTACTTCCTTATGTTGTGAAAGATCACAGTAATGCACTTATTTTCTAAAATGTCATACTGTATTTATTATGTGTTGTATTTCCCCTTATGAGGGGCATCTAAACTGCTCGCGTGCCACAGTGGAGTGTAGCCCACATTCAACCTTGCATTTGTGCCTTTCTAGTTTTAAATCAGTTTTCTGAGGAGCTAAGCCTGCTTTAATGACAGAAGCTTTTCTCCAAGCTTCACTGACCTTGTGCTGCTACAGACTTAACTTGAATCCCTAAGAAATGGCCCTGCCTGAGTGTGGGTAGTCTGTGCTGCCTGCAGGAAAGCTGTCCAGATGCAGCAGCATTTTAACTGGCCCTGTACTGGATAAACCTCTGGTGCTTCAGAATAAACCTGGGTTTGTGTAGAAGCATTTGAGGGTTCTAGTTCCATCCTGGGGTGTCTGTCTGGTACGCTTACATTTGACTGCAAAGGACTGTGACTGAGCATACTTGTAAGCTTTTGAGCTACCGAAAAACCTGCCTCGATGGTGTTAAGCAGAGGCACTGCTGCAAGCTCAGGCTTCTTAGCTTCACATATTAATAGCATGAAAACCATAGTATTTTGTAAGAAAACTGCTGCTACTGCAACTGCAGCAAAATAGCTCTTGAGAGCTGACCCCTGGGACGTTTGACTCCTCCCAAACACCATGTGGTTTTTTATTACAAAAAAGGATAGGGATTGTTTGTATTACTGTGGCTTGTATGTATATGAGGTGATACTGTGCTGTGCCCAGTAATAAAACAAACTGACAAAGTTAGTCTTCTGTACTTCGGTGTTGCTCTTTTTCATTACTGGCTTAAAGTTCAAACTGATCCTTCTTTTTTAATGCTGCTTGTGTTTTTTTTTTTTAAAAAAAACAAAACCTAGCTGGTAATGCTGCTGTAGTCCCTGTGGGAGTTTTTTATTTGTTTGGTTTTCTTAAAAATAAAAAAAACAAACCACAAACCAACCACCTCATTGCTGAGCAGCTCGCCTCTGCTGGAAAACACCCCTTGACCTCTTCCCTTTGAGAAAAGGGGATTTAGTGACTTTCTCATCTCAACCTCCAGCTCTTGGCTGTCTCTGGAGGGCTGGTGCTGACAACAGATACAAGCCAGCCCTCCTGGCTGTAGAGGGCAGGCACAGAAATGTAATTCTCCCTTGGCAGGTGGAAGGATTTTTGTTCCAAGCATAACCTGGCATCGCTGTTTCCAAGAAGTAATAGTGGAAGGACAAGAAAGTGCTGCTGCAGCCAGATCTGCCCTAAGGGAGACGGTTATTTATTGTCTGCCCTGTGCACAGGGGTAACGAGCAGCTGCCCTTCCGCTTCCCCTGGTTACCAGCTGCCTCAGCACCAGCAGATCACTGTAACTACCAGTATTACCTGCCTCGGGACTTGAGTGATGGAGTGAAAACTAATTGAAACAACTGAATTTACCACTAATTAAAGGCAGGTGCATGTTTCAGGGATAATAGACTAGAGAAAACTATGCTTTCCCTGTTCCGTGGAGGCTCTCGCTTCTGACTGAGCAGCTGCATCTCCCTGTGGGGGCTGTATCTTCCAGCTGGAAAGTCAAAGAGTTAAAGAATCAGCTTACCTGCAGGGGAGCACTCCCTTGTACAAGGCTGGGGTTAGATACCAAAATGTCTTCAGAATAAACAGAAACATCTTCACACCTTTCAGATGTTCAGAGGCACCACTGACAGGAATTGGCAGGAGATGTGCACTGAGATGTGTCACATGGAGAGCCTCTTGCTGTGTTCATCCTCTGTGGCCTGGGTTGACCCCATTGATCTTTCACATCACAAAGCCATGAGTGCTCGTGAACAACCCTTTGGCACCAGAATGTTCCTTCCTCCCTTGAAAAACTAAGTATTTTAAGCACAGATACACAGATACTTCACCAAACTACCACTTTCTTCCTTGTGAGTTCTTTGCAGTAGGTTTCCAAAAAAAGGGCCCCATTTTTGTTTCAGGAGTGGTGACTATGGCAGCTTGCTGCTGTCATCCTGTCACTGCATCTTCAAGTCAGTAAGGCAACGAGGTGTCACATAACTTCTTTCTCCTGAGGCTTTTATTGCATCCTGTGAGCTAGGGAACTGGTCACCTTGTTGTCAGATGATGAATTTAAAAGGTTAGCATCCCAAATTTGATCTTTGACCATGTCAGTGTGAAGAGACAGCACTCTGCAACATTTGCTATACGGCCAGCTCATGTCTATACCAGTACTCAGGCAGGGAACCATGGTGGCTTACCTCTGATGAACCAAACGTGAGGAACATAATTGCTGCTTGGAGGCAGTCATACAGCCATGGCACTTGGGACAATGGTGACACAAAGAGAGACAGTGTCCTACCCCATAGATGTTTCTCTACAGGCTTCCTCTCCCCATATCATGACTCTCCAGCCCAGGTGAAGTGGCTGCAGGTGCAGCTCCAGCTTCTGGCAGCTCTACCACTGGCCTGATGGCTGGCCTGGGAAAGAGCACTCACCTTGTCAGAGGGGGAGACGACCACCCTCATTTGCAGAGTGCTGCCAGACACTTCTGGAGATGCTTCCCTATCTAGTGGCTTCCTCTTCCACGAGCCGTTTTCTCTGACTTTCCTATGAGATGCTTGTGCTCATCAGGTCACCTACACTAGAAACCGGTTGCAATAGAAGCGCGTTTGCAAGTGCTATCAATCACGTACTTTCCAAGCCTAAAACCAGCACAATTCACATGATTTCAGTCCCTTCTTCAACCTTTTCCATTTTCCTGCCCAGCAGTTCCCACGCGGCCCTGGAACATGGGCCTGAGTCACCATTTCCTTCAGTACATGAGGACAGGACCTACCCAGCTGCTTTGCAGTTGGCACAGCCAGCTAAATAAAGTAGATGACAACAGTTAATCCATCCCCGGCTTTCATATGCATAAAGTGCTCCTGAGAGCACGTCATCCTTAACAGGGCAGGAGGAAGGATAAACTCAGCAATGTGGGAAGGATTCAGAGAAGACAAAACCAGGAGAAAAAGTCTCTAGTTCTTAGGTGCTATGGTGTCATCTCAGTTTCAAGGTGGAGTGTCGAGAACCGAGGAGACTTCACACAGATAAATCTCTCCCAAGGTGATTTCAGCGTTAGGGAAAAATGTGGTTTAAATATAGCATCACCAAAGCGTGAACTTACCTGTGCTCAGTGTACTTTTCTGAGCTACTGGGTCAGAAAATGAGTGAGACCAAACTCATGTTCCTGGTTGATGGCAATGCAGGCACACAGCTCAGGGAGGGAGGGAGGTGGCAGGGGTGGACAGTGACCCAGGAGAGGAGTAGGGAACAGACCAGCGTTACTCAGATGGGTACAAAAGCAGCCAACATCTTGGTGGAGTCTAATTGAGGAGAACGTACGCTCGAGCACCAGGAAGGTGGGGCCAGCACGGACTTTGCAGGCTGTCGAGGAGGCAGGGTGGGATCCCAGTTGCTGGAGGAGCTGAAGGGGAGAGGTGCAGCTCCGCACGCAGACCCACAGCCTCGAGAGGGTCCCTAGGGCTCTGTCTGCCACGTGCGGCGGGGAGAGGCTTGCAGGCGGTGTGCCAGCCGCTGGGAATGGCACGTGCTGGATTTAGCAGCTGTCACAGGAGCTGCGTCTGGTGGTGGCACACGTGCTACTCCATGTGTGTCTGCTCGCCGCTCAGGAGACAGGCTGGAAGGCAGATTTAATTACATACAGATGTTTTGCAGGCAGAGGAAAAGCAAAAGATAGAAAGCCCTAAGAATGCTTATCTCTGCTCCTGGAGAGGGACACACGGGGTGACACGCAGGAGAGGAGCAGCCAACGCTCTTCTGCTTGGGAGCCTGCAAAGGCTGCGCCCCGACAAGCTCTCCCCCCTGGCACTGCAGGCTGGGCACACTCTGTGCAGAGCGGATGTGGCCAGAAACAACATCTGCCTTCATAACAGCTTGTTCTTCTGCTCTTGCTACCAGGAAAGACTAGATGGGGAAGCAGGGGAAAGAAAGAGGGTCTACTGGGTGTCCAGCTGCACCAGGACAAGTCAGACTGACTTTGCATAAAATATCCAGCACAAAACGGGCAGACGTGGTCCCCCATGCTCTTCGATGCTTCTCCTTAGAACACATTCCAGATGGTTCAGTGCCAGAATGGTAGCACTGCCAGCACGTCCCAAAACTTGGGATTCAATCTGGGCCTGGAAGCCCTTCGTGAAGCTTTAAATGAGGTTATACCACATCCAGCGCAATAAAATCATCCCGCAAAGGCAGAGGGGAAAACAAACAAGCAAAATTTGAATGGGAGATTTTCTCTGAGTCAGACATCTCACTTTGGTACTGCCAGTTTCCACGACATGGCACATACTTCAGTAGCACCAAATCCAAAGAAGGGTTGTTTTTTTAAGAACTCGACATAAAAAAAAAGTGCAGCCCCAGCGCATGGGTGGGCAGCGACGTGCCACCGGCACACAGCCTAGCTCAGCACGGCCTGGCTCCCCACACACAGGAGGAACAGGAAGGGATAAAAAAAATTAAATATACAGCCAGGCTATGGAAAAACTACACTTGCAGCAAAACCGGCAGCTGCTCAGCGGCCTTTGGAATTTCCTACTAACTAGTTGCCTTGGCATAAGCGAAAACCTCCCTGATTTATCTGCTGTATTAAAGTTATGAGAGAAGCCCCGTATGGCTTTGAAAGAGCCTTGGGCCCAGGAGGGGAGGGAGGGCGGAAGGAAGCGGGCATTCTGGGCAGTGCTGGGGAAGCTCTACATGCTTTGTTTACAAACCCTGTACGCTTTTTGTTTGGCTTTTGGATGTGGTTTATCCTTTCTCAACTCCCTTTTCATCTCATGGTAGTGCCAGCCCCACTGACGAGTGTTTATGCTTGCGAATTCCTGAAGCACAGCCAGTACCTTGAACTCCAGAGAATGAGACTGAAATAACGTAAAAGGTCAGAGAAGTTCAAAGACAGAGAGGTGCTGTTTTCCTAGCTGTTCCCAGACCACGCTGGGCTGCTCTGGGGACACAAGAACAAAGGCTTCTCTCTCATGTCCTCCTGTTTACGCTGCTTTTTGCCTCCCTCACCTCACTGTTTTAACTGGACTCATTTCCATGAATCTTCAATTAAAACCACCAGGGATCAGTTTGGCCTGAGCCTGACAGCCAAAGAGACACTTGATCGCTACCAGCACTTAAAATTCCACCAAAGTAAAGGGGAAGTTTTTATCCCAACTGCTGGAGCCCCTCTGGCTCACATAGTAGGAGCAAGCCCCAGAGCGTGGCTCCATCGGCAAACAGGTATCGGCTATTGTGGGACTCAGAAATCTGTAAGCCCCTCACCCATGGGGAGACAAGTCAGAGGATGACTTCTGGAGAGAAGGTTCGTTATCCGGCCTCGCTGGTTAGCAGGCCATCCTTCGGAAGGATGGGCACGTGCCAGGTAGATGGAGCTCGCTGTGCCGTGTAGGCAAACAGCAGCCAGAGCGGCCATGGGTGGCCTCCAGCACCTCGGGGACACCAACATGGCACCGAGTCATCACTTGGACCTCCAGCTGCAAATTTTGGGGTTCGTTAGCACGTGCGCGTAGAGGACAGGCTCATTTGCACAGCACTGCACCTGCCCCCCATGTATCCTCCTTCCCAAGTGAAGGGAGATAAGGGAACAGCCCAGGCTAATGCGAGCACTGGGTTTCTGTTATGGTTTGCAAAACCCACCCAATTTATTGTTGTTTAGACAATTATTCTATCACCTGATGACCCCTCCTCATCCGGGAAAAAACAAGGAAACCCAAGGGGTTAAATATAAACAGATTTAATAGAACAAGACTAGATAATTAACATTTATAGCACTAAAGAACCAATATTGATTCCAATACCTATATAAAATATGCAATGATTATACTCAGCCAATTCTATCAGCAGGAAGCTGTGCACTCCCAGCAGGGGACAGCAAACGTGGGACACTGCAGACACTATGGCTTTGTGAGGAAGGGAAGAGCTCAGGGGTCCAGCACTGGGGCAAGGAATTCTCTGGATCATAGCCATCAAGGAAGAGAGAGAACTCCTCTGCAAACGTTCTAATTCATATTTATTGTGATGTTCATGGTATGAAACAACCCTGTTGGCAGGTTGGCTCAAGTGCCCAGGTCTCGCTTCTCCTCATCCCTGCACCTGGCAAGGCTTGAAAATGCTGAGACCTTGAATCTCACATAGCATTGCTGGCTATGAAGTGAATATTTCCACTAATTCAGACACTGGAGTCTTCTATGAGTGCAGTTTTCCCAAGCATTAGAAGATAAATTACTCCTGTGTCACTCAAACCAGGACAGTTTTGCTAGCTTATGGCCTCAGCAATCTGCTTTGCCTTCAACTGGAGCTATGGACCGACCAACACCAACAGCACAGACAAGGCTGAAGTCATTTCACAGCCTCACATCCAACACACTTACAGCAATTACAACCTCTCTACAAGCAAACTGCCTTGGGGACGACCGCGGCCAGCTCACCAATATTAAACTCAGTCTACGCAAAGCGTATGTGACATTTAGAAAACATTTAGAAAACAAACCAAAAAGGCAGCCTGGTATCCCCTCCTTGTCTTAGACGGCACACCGGCCTTTCCAAATGGAAAGTTGGCACCCAGGAAGCGTGTGATGCCAGAGGAGAGAGGGAAGGAGGGAGGGAGGGAGCTGGCGCTGCCCTGGTCCCCGGGGATGGCCAGGGGAGGCAGGGTCTGGATGTGGTGTTTACCTTACCTCCGCTCACCCCGCACCCTCACGTGTCACCGCAGCCGCCAGCGCTGCAAGTGACCTCCCAGGACCGTGGCTGACAGGCTGTTGATGGGCTGGAGGCGCGCAGGGGTGGGAGATACAGTTACAGACACCTGGGGTCAGCAGCTTTGTCCTTGGGGTGCTTCCACAGACAGCAGCGGCTGAAACCTCCCACTTATTTTCGTTTTCCTGTGAGTGCCTATTTCTTTAAGTGAAATTGACCCAAAAGTACAGTTCAGACAGCTGGCAGGACTTTAGATTATACATATATTCACCTTTTTGGTCTGCTTTGTAAGAGTGCTCTTTTCTTCGAGAGATTCCTCTCTGCAAACACACAATCCCATTTTTAGAGAGGGAAGAGACCAGGAATGCCCAGCTCCCCCGGCCCCGACAGACGCTGCTTTTCATCTTCCCTTTGACAGTGACTGTCAGAGACTCCATTTCCTCGGGACCTGTTAGGCAGGAGCCAGATGAAACCTTGTCTCTTGTTGCTGCACAGCAGAGTCAATTCTGGCAGCATTCGCATCTCTAAATTACACATACATTGAATCTATTCCTGGAAATACATCCTATAATTTAGGGGCAGATGGGTTCAGGACTGAGGATAAATGTAACTGTGGGACTTGCCTCATGTGGAATAAATATCCACCATTTTTCCACAGAGGATTCTTGCCTCATTTCACACGACAGGAGGATGCTAAAAATGATCAGCAGTTCAATACCTTTTTCTCCTGCATGGTCCTATATGTGTTTGTGCACATTTGGCTCCAAGTGCTGGGGAGGGTCTGTTCCCCATTTTGACTCTTCTCTGGCAAATCCCTGCAGCACCTCTGCAAACTTTACCTCCTCTTCACAAGACCTTCATGACGAGGGATCATTTCCATGACACGGGTGGGGAACCCAGACTTCAAGAAGAGGATTTCAAAAGTGTAGAGTGACCCTGGATGCACAATGTGCAACGGGAAGGGACGATGCTCTTCAGAGCGCTGGGAACTGTACGTTGGGTATTCAGAGATACTGTGTCAGAAAAAAAGATAATGTGTGCTCGTGTAATCAGCAGCAGATCCTGATGCAAACACGCCAGAGTCATCTGGAATTTCCATGTATGCCCTTCTGTTTGCCACTGCCTAACGAGGATCTGTGTGGTTGCAAGCTTAGGAATTTGCTGTCAGTATTCTTAAACCTTCATTTACATAAGCTTGCATAATATTTATTTCCCAGCTAAAAATCAAGCTCAGCAGAGAAACGTTTTTATATAGCATGGGGTGGGTTTGTTTTATACACATCACTCAAATTTGTTGTACAATCCCTCAAGCTTTTTTAGCTCATGGCTGCTGGCAGTTTCAAACTTCTCACATGTGTTTGCTCCTGTAACATCTCAGACATGAGATCTGTTTTAAATTAAAAATCTAAACAACATTACTTTTCTCATTTGCTATCAATTATATCACTGCAAGGGAGAGCTGGGCTTGTCTAATCTGTCTGCCAATATTCTACCAAACCAGCTCTCACCCTTAACATTTAGTTACTTGATTCCAGGCAGACACAATGATACACAGCTAAGGACAGCAAGCCGCAGCATAACTGAATTACATTAATTATACAATATATACAGAATCACAGAATTATATGGGGTTGAAAGGGACCTCTGGAGATCATCTAGTCCAAACCCCTGCCAAAGCAGGTCCACCCAGAGCAGGTTGCACAGGAACGTGTCCAGGTGGGTTTGAATGTCTCCAGAGATGGAGACTCCACCACGTCTCCGGGCAGCCTCTTCCAGGGCTCTGCCATCCTCAAAGTAAAGATGTTCCTCCTCATGTTTAGATGGAACTTCTCATGTTCCAATTAGTGCCCATTTCCTCTTGTCCTGTCACTGGGCACCACTGAAAAAAGACCTCTGATTGCATGGGCTCATAATGAGTTATCAAAGCTGGGGAAGCAAGCTTATGGTGCAAAGCTCATGGTGGTGTGTTTCAAAAAACATATAAATCACTTGGGGTTACGGCAGCCCCTAAAAGAAAACGTCATGACTTCCAGTCCTAAATCAACAATGTGCTTTAAAACCTACTTGTGTGTTACAGATTCAGCATCACAATGCCAGTAAGTTTCCAACTAGTCAATAGGAGTTGAGCTGAGTGACTAATTCCTAAAAAACTAGACAGCAATTATTTTTTCCTGCTAACCAGAAGAAATATATATCATGGTCAAATTATGACTGCAAGTGAGATACAGTAACTTCTTCCAAACTCTGAACATGACAGAGAAAGATGAAAGACTGCAGTCACCAGGACAAACAGACGTCACGAAGCCAAATTACTGTTTCAGCAGCACTTGAAATCCAGAGACTGAAATGTACCATCATGCATCTTTAGAGCTATTTCAAGATCCATTTGAAAGAAATACCATAGTACTATGGCTGTAAATGAGATTAAATCAAAGAAAAATCTGGATTAAACACCAAGAAAAGAGAGGCCTGTGGGAATGCAGAGGTTGTCCACAAAAGCGGTCGCGTGAACTCTGTGGAAGCAGCAAAAGAGTGAGAAGAAGAAAAAAAAGACGCAGAATAGCCCTCACATCAGCACCTGCCAGGTGTGTGGAGTGACCAAAAAAAACCCAGGGGGGAAGGAGGGTTTGGATGTTAGCTTCCAAGATTCTAAAAGCTCATGTGGTCCACACATCCCTTCTGTTTCCCCTGCTTGCAAAGGAAAACCCTGGAGCTTTGTCACGGGCAATGAGGTGTCACCCAAGGGTGTGTCCGGCCGCGTGCCATTGCCTTTACTGGGCAGCAGCAGCGCGCTCTGCTCATCAGCACGTAGCTAATTGCAGTCACGTGCCAAGAGCTTAATGGAGCTTAAAACAAAAATATAATAGAAAGCAACATTCAGCCAACTAAGCGTGAAATTTGCTGACTCTTCCATTCTTAAAAAGAAAAAACAACCCAAAAACCAAACCCCAGCAACCTTGCACGGGCTAAGTGAAACAGAGACAAGGGAGGGACTGAGTCTGGGGGGGTGAGGGCTACCAAAGGTGGATGCTTTGGGGACATCTCTGTGAGGAAGCTGGATGGGTTTGAGAGAGACTTCGATACAAGTTTAGGCTCAGTGGCTGTAAAATTCTGAAATTCACTCACTAACCTGAACACAAATGAGAATTTTTATGTTTGAACCCTACCATTAACATCAGGGGAAATTGTAATGGCAGAATTTAAAAGGGACCTGAAAGACAGACACCTGAAAAACATCTTATCATGGTACAGAGAGAGCGAGCTCCCACCTGTGATTTATTCCCTCCTAGAGGAATGCCCAGGTGGGAAGTTAAGATACAGGGATACACCAAAGGATCTGTAAGAATAGAGGACAGGAGAGGTGAGTTAAACAGAAATGGTTTCTCCTGGTAGGATATAATTTTTAAATACATCTTGAAAAGAAGGCCACTAGTTTCTTGTTATGAGTAAGAAAATTTGAGTAAATTTAACAAATACACATCAGTTCTGTGTAACAGGACAAACCAGTAGTAAATTTCCAAACAGGTTCTAATCTCTGAGCAACAATAACAGCTTTTCTTGGTTTTGAAAAAGTTGGTGAGGGTTTATTCGGGGGTAACAACACCCACAAAATACAGATAACACTTAGATTTACTTTAGTTCACAGTTCTCGTAATGCTGAGATGCAAGGCTACGAGGGTCATTTGTTTAAAACACAACTGCTTTCAACAGAAACATTTCTCCTGCCAACCAAAAAAATAAGCCACTTGGCTCTTGAGAAGACTTGGGTAAGGCTACAGAGCAGAGGGGCAAAACCAGGTGCTTGCAAACAAATGTCACAGAGAGGATGAGAGATGCTGTGATCTCTGGATGCCTGGAAGCTCACGTCACACTTGGCTCCTGTTGAGTACGTCGAGTTTAAGACAACCAGCAATACTGTTGAAGAAGGAAGAGACAGTCCACGGGGAAACTCAAGAAGGCACAAAAGTGGTGTTTCAATGGTGTTTTCCTCCCCTACCTCATTCTATCAGAGATGCTCATCAGCTAGGGAAAGAAGGAGTCATCGTTTCATACCTGAGCACTGAAACACTTCCTCATGCCTGGGACACAAACCAATTCCCTCATACACCCCTAGAAGAACATTATGTAAATAGAGTTCAGTACAAAATGCCTGGAAGACCCATTAGCTTTTGGAGTAACTTCACTTTCCTGAGGGAAGAGGCAGGAGCTAAGAGAAGGGCAAAGCTAGAAGAAACCAAGCTCGTCTCATCATCCATTTCTCCATTTCATCAGGCGTTTCTTGGAGGCTTTTCAGAGGAGCAAATGCTAATCTGAGCACTACAAGAAGGACTCATTTACAATACAGTCCTGCTGGTTGAAACTGAGAGCTGGGACATCTGGATCATCCTAATAATGATGCTCCTGAGAGAAAGGATGAATTGCCCCTTCCCCTCTCTCATTCACTGCTACGTGCCTGGTGCAGGCTGCAAATCAAAAAAACCCCTTCACAATTCAGTGAGTGCTCGCACCCAGGAGCACAAGACGTGATTGCCTTTATTTTAGTATCTATGTCTCAGTTATACCTCACATGCAAGCAGCATCCCTTTGGGTCATGAGCTACAAATTGTTCTTTCCAGCCACTTGAGCAGAAATTTCCCAAGGACAGCAGGGAGACCATCACCCTCCCTTCTTGAGCAGGAAAGGGAGCACAAAACACACCTGTAAGGCTCCTTCAGGGTTAAAATGTGTGTTTCAGACCGAGTGGTCAACAAAAAAGGAAGATGGAGGCAGAAGTGAGAAGCTGAGGAGCCTGGGAGCATACCTGGGAGCAGAAGCAGGGCAGGTGGCTCCCCGGAGAGTGGGAGATCAGGACTGGCAGCACAGTGGTCACTGGGCAGCATTTCCCAAACGACATTGATCCACATCCTGCCCCCAAGTGATTTCATCAGTCGTGCTCCTCCTCCTCCCAACCGCGACTCAGCTGTTCCCCAGCTACCATCAAAGCACTGCAGATCCCTGTTCCTTTTCCCACCGAGCTCCGTGTGCTTCCCCCACTGGGAAATGCTGCTTTATAAAGGAAATACTTTGGGGATTTGGGAATGAAGGAAGAAACAGCCCCAGGCAGAGAGAAGGCTTCCCACAAGCGGAACGGAACATGAGGCAGCAAGGAACAGACGCAGTGTGGTGGGGAAGCATGCGACAGAGAGGGGAGAAGGCACGGAAAGAACACCACGTTTGGACAGTGCAGTATTAATACCCTGAAGGTAAGAATTAAAGCAGTTCCAGCTGAAAACCCTCCCGCAGTAACCTGTTTAATTCTTTGCCAGAACAGGAAGAGGAGATCCAGCGGCTGATGAGGACAACAGAACTGACCCATGACAGAAAGAGAAAATGGCTTGGGGGGTAGATTATTGAAGTGGACTTCAAGCGATCACAAAATAATTAAAAACAGAAGTTTGAAGAATTTTGGAGACACCATGCAGTCAAGAAAGCAAACAATCCTTAAGAAGCAGTAAGAGGTTGTTTGGAATGGACCGCACAGTGACTGTACAGCTACACAGGAGAATGATGATGCAAGCCCTTGGCTACCTGATACACGTGATTTTGTGGAGGAGCTGAAGGGATGTTGGAATGCTCTATTTTTATAATGTAATAATCCTACATGTTGGCTTCACAACCTGGCTGTGGTGAGCAAGGAGCTCTAGCTCTTCTCTCCCTCCTTTGATGCATCATTTAGCTTGATTTTTAATTTGTACTTCCCCCCCCCCCAGCTTTTTCGCTGTTTTGCCATCCTCTGGGGTGCTGATGATTAACTACAATCAGAGAGATACAGGGCAAACTGCATTGGGGCTCTTAATGTTGCATTTCATCAGTGGCCTGGCCAGTATGTCCTGTCCATGTGATTAAGGGTTAAAATCAGCATTAGAGGTCAGAAGGAGATCCCCTTTCTCCCGTCTCCAACTACCCTGCAGTATTTTTTTTTGAGAAGGCAACAGTTTCAATCACTCTTGCTTTCTTCCAAAGGAACATTGCAGTTTTTGGTCTTTAAGACTTAATTTTGTCACTGCTTGGTAAGGCTTTGTTGACCACCTGTGGCAGTAGCAGGGAATGGGTGTTCTTCTGGGGACCCTGCTGAGCTAGACATCCCTTGCAGGCTGAACTACAATGTGTGTGAGGGTGGGACACAACAGCACATTTTAGTCTTAACTTCATTTATGACTTAGAGAAAATTATCACCTTTAAATTTCTTCAACAGTAGTATTAACCAGTGAACTGTATTTAAGAGTTTTGTAGGAATCGGTGAGTCAAATGCTATAATCAAATAGCATGAAGAACACCAGCATTCCCAACATTCCCCAAAACACACTGACATCTATTTCACCATTCCAGCTTAAAACACAAACTCAGTTTGTTCAATATTCTGTTTCTGCCACTAGCTAATACCTTGAAAGTGACTTTCTCTGCCATAAATCCCTAAGACAGGTGCACAACACAGAGTGAAAAGATGCTCAGACTGAAGCTCCCAAGAACAAAACTTTGGTGTGTATGTCCATTTTACTCACTGCAGTAGAAATGCTCCCCATTGCGTCGATCACAAAACTACCTCCACCTCCTTAAAAAAATCCTGTCTTTGTCTTTCTAGTGCTATTTCCTTCCCCAAATCAAGAAATCGGAATAGCTGTCACATGAAGTTTCCTAATTCCTTGATCTGAATTTCAGTTCTGTGATGCATAACACAAAGAATCACAGAATCACAGAATTGTGGTGGTTGGAAGGGACCTCAGAGATCATCGAGTCCAACCACAAAAAGAAAAAAAAAAAAACAAACCACCACACCACCTAAACACACAACAACAACCAAACCAAAAAAAAACCATCACCCACCCACTCAGCAGCCCACGACAAACCAATAATCTTGGGCACTAGAGCATGCCCTGAAGAAACATGTCTACACGTTTCTTAAATACCTCCAGGGATGGTGACTCCACCACGTCCCTGGGCAGCCCATTCCAATGCCTGACAACCCTTTCAGTAAAGAAATGTTTCCTAATATCTAACCTGAACTTCCCCTGGCGTAATTTGAAGCCATTGCCCCTTGTCCTGACATCTGTAACTTGGGAGAAGAGACCAACCCCCGTCTCTCTACAGCTTCCTTTCAGGTACTTGTACAGAGCTATAAGGTCGCCCCTCAGTCTCCTCTTCCCCAGACTGAACAACCCCAGCTCCCCAGCCTCTCCTCGTAAGAATGGATCTGTCCAAATTTAACTTTTTACAGAATTGGCCTGGGTAGGATCTAGCAGTTCATTTCCTTTGCTGCTACATTAGACCCTTCAGAATTTGTTAGCTTTTCTCAAGTTACCGCTATTTTTGCCACAACTTGTGACGTCAGTTGGTATTTCTTTTGAACACTGTATGAGATACCAGTTTTAAAAATATCAATAATTTAGTCTCCAAAAGTATAGCATGCAACAATACATATTATTATTTCGCTGTCTTTTCAAGTTACAAGTCATTTTGTTTTCTCTCCACTTTGGATTGCAAACTGATGCAACTGTTTAGGGGTTTCAAAATCACAACTGCACACAAAAAAGTCCTTTCAACTCCCACTAAAAAACCACAAAAACAACAACAGCAACATAAAAAAACCCCACAACCCAAAAAACCTGTAGAGAACAATGTCCCAAAATGATCAACTGTCTTGAATTCAACCATCATAGTCCAGGTACTCTGTCATTACACACTGTACTTGCTTCTGTTGTCTTGTCACCTGCCGCATGCCTGCTCTAAAATAGATTAGGAGATAGTGAATACAGACGTGTGATAAGTGTACAGATATAACTGAAAAAAGGTTACAAAGGGGATACTTGGAAGACTGCAGACACTCTAGAGCATTAGATTGAACAGCATGTGTCTCTAAGATGCATTTCCAGATGCACACCCACCACGTTCTTTTCCCTAATCCTCTCATTCACACAGCTATATCCACAAAAACCACAAAGACACTGATTTACATAAAATTATCTCACTCCATTTTATTTAAGATTTTCTTCTCCAGTTAGTAAAAGAAAGATGTGTCTCTCTTTATACATATGTACAAGTTCAGTTATAAAAATAGACAGCACATTCAAAGAGAAAAAAAGGCTTGGCATTTGTCTGATTCCCTCTAAATAACATATATACATGTGAATAGAAGGGGATGGGGGAAGTCTTCATGAGCTAATTAAACACCACCTCCCCCTCAATTATCCCCTGCGAATCTGTTTAAAAATCAATCTAACTAAGCTCAGTTCTGCTATTTTCAGGTGTGCAAATTAGAGGCAGAGCCAACAGGAAGCACTCGCTCCACACTGTAGGACGCCAGGCAAAGGATTTGGGGTTGGAAAAAAATTAAAATAATAATAATAAAAAAAGTCATTTTCCGCTGTCACAGCCCAGGCCTGCAACTCAACTTGCTTCTCTCTCAAAGGATGAAAGTGCCCCGGCAGAACAGCCTTTTCATTCAACGTGTCAGACAGAAGAACTGCCCCACACCTAAATCTCAGTGCAATGCAGACAATGCTTACAGCAAAGCGAGGGGGCTTCGGGGTGGGGTGAGGGGGGAAAGTTGTGCATCGAGAACAGGGAAGGAGCAACCAGAGAATGGGAACACAGATGGGCACTGGCAGCGCCGCCTTCTCTCGTCAGCCTCGTGGGACACAGCTGCTGGTACCGCACACCGCAGTGAACTCAACCAAGCCAGTACGTGGGACAGTCACAGAGATGGAGGGAAAACACACTGGAAGAACAGTCAATGGATGGCTGGGATACGAGACAATTTTTTTACCTAGGATTTGGCTGGAAGGGGGAATGGCACAGTTGCCTCTCTCTCAGGACTGTTGTTTTTTGTTGCTCCCCTCGCAGCCCTGCAAGCTGCAGAACCGCACTCTGCTCTGGCACAGTGAGAGGAGCAGCACCAAACTCTTCCTTCCTCTCAAGGTTTGTACAAATAGGGCCTTATTTTGTTTCTAAGCTCTTAGGAGTTCTGCACACCTTAAAAGTGAGAAGGTAATTCTCACACGGTGAGTGTTCACACTGCTGAGAACTCTGAAATACAAACCAAAGCACTGTGGGACAGAGGCAGTGCTGCTGCTCTCACTGGACATGCCAGCATTCTGCACCTGCTCCTGACAGATGCTGCTGAAAAGAATCCATTCCCTGGAAGCCACCTGAGACACCTTCCTTTGCCTTTCAAACCTTTAAAGAACCCAGAGGCCCACACTAGAAGAATCCAAGATTATTTGTTGGTTTTTTTTTTTTGATCACACAACATTTTCAGCTTAGCCCCCAACTACCACCGCGTGTACACCGACCAGCTGCCAGCACGGAAATGTCTTCTGACTCTACAGGATACTCCTGGGGTTCAGATAAATGATTTCGTAGGATAAAACTAACGCTGGGTTCCACCTCAAGCTACAGGAGAGAAAATACATCGGTGTGACTTCATGCACACACAGCTGCAGGATATTGCATGGAGTAGCTGGATGCTTTCTTGGTAATCTTTGTCAGGTGCGTCAACAAACCACAAGCTGACACTCTACCAGTCACCCCAGACTCCCTTCCCTCCTTCTCAAAGTATCTGCAAAGATAGTTTTTTTGGAATACACATAATCAAAGTGCTCGCATAATCCGCCCACTCCCATTGTGCTTTGATCTTTATTTTCACACACTTGCTGGACAGCAACAAGGCGTTCGTTCGTTTGCCTCCCACCAGTAGGCAGGGTGGCCTGCTCTGAAAGCCAACGCAGTTCAGACAAGCTCTGGGGGGTTCAAAATTACTACCGACCACCTGAGGCGTGGGCACCTTTGCTTTGCTTCCGAATTGGAGTTTCTGATATGAGACTGCTGGTCAGGTTTAAGCTTTTGGAGGTCCCACAGATACTGTTTCCTTTGCTCAAAGGGGAGCTCAAGGGAGAGGAGGCGCTTGAAGGTCCAAAATCTGCAAGTCCAGAAGGCCGAATAATCGCTGTTTGGAGAGGGCTACTTGCAGACATGCCTGGCAATGGAAAAGAGAATCAAATTCCAAGTGAGAATGTTATTCCACTTGTGGCTCTTCAACAGCAAACCATATACCAACCATCAGTCCTAAGACCACCCTGTATTCATGATTTATGAGAGTTTAATGAAGAGGGATTTCCTTAAGATATAAAACATCTTTCAGTAATACCCTGGGTACCTGCAGCTGGTGTAAAGCTGAAGCTCCATCACCATCAGTTTAGCTGATTTTGAGACCTGATGCTGTAAGCTTCAATGTGACAGCAATGCAGGAAAGTCACAGCTTACCCATGGGATAAACACCACTATCTGATTTCTCTGGACACCACAGTAAAAAACTTGATATAATTCAAAGGGGAGATGAAATTTCTGTAGGACCAGGCTCTCAAGGACACTGCCTATCCTCTCACACCATTACCACATCACACTGTGTGTTGCCTGGATCTCAGAATATAACGAACAAGCAATACCAATAATAAAACAGTTTTTAATCTATTTTTTTCAGGCTGCAAACAACAGTCTCCCAAACATATCGTGGTTGGTTCCACTCTGGCAGGCTGCTGCCTCCCGGTCCCCACGTACCTTTGGAGACGTTGTACCCGTAGGCTGCGTACGCCGCTGCGGAAGCCGCCGCTGCCCCTGCTTTGGCTCCTGCCATGGCAGCCGCGCTTCCCGCGATGGATTTCCGGCTCCTGCCTTTCCCGGTGCCACCTTTTGATCCACTGCCAGAACCTTTAGGACGACCCCGGCTTCGACCCGACTGGCCTCTCCCAGTGAGAGGTGTATCTTGCATTGAAACACCTTCGCAAAAAAAGAATGTTAAAATGGTAACTGCTACAGTATTTCCCACAAGAAGAAATTACACATACAGAACAGATGGGGTTAATGGAGAGGGAAGTTATCTCAAACTGCTTGTCCTTATTGTTATAAATCCAATCCCCAAATAGGTGGAGGATTCCGGGTTCTACTTCAGCATTTTCTTACTTGAAGACATGAAGATACGAAGTTTCTTCAATTTGCTACCTCTAAAGAAACTCCTCAAGAACTATGTCTCTACTTGCTTCAGTGAAGAAAACTATGACAGTTAAATACATTCGCCATTATTTAAAATTACAGCTGCTCCAATTACCCACTGGAAATGTAGAACTGAGTATTAGCCCAACAGCAGGGAAAAGCTTAGAGACTGGTAGTTCTGTGGCTGTCTGTAATTTGGTAATATGCACATAATGGAAGGGGAGCTCTCTAGAACAAAGGACAAAACTTTTCAAGTAACTAACACAGAAAAGAGGAAAGTGTGGTGAATAAGAGAGACTATAAACAGATTTCTTATCAAATCAGAATTAGTTCCTCAATGAAAAGGCAATTTTTTGCCCCAAATCCTGTTAACCATGCATATACTCTGGTTAAAATGCAGAAAACGCATCACCTAGCCATACAAAGTCAATGTTTAATAAGCATTAGTAGTAAGTAAAATAATAAGCAAAAGTACTGACCATTCATGGTATCTGAAACCGAGCCAGTAATGGAAGCAGGAGAGTTGGTTGCCCTTGACTGAGGTGCTGAAGAAGCTGGATCATCCACAATCACAAGCATATCACTGCTGCTCTCATCGGGAGGGATAGAGCCCATGTGTAACTCACTGCTGATGGATATCTAAACACGACAGAGAAGAAAGCCTTTAGCTTCTCGGCTTAGGAAAGGGAAGGGTACAAACATAAGAAGATCTCTGAAAGACACAGTCACAGGTAATTAACTGGTACTTTTTTTGTTCTCTCTCATTTTCTCTATGTGAGACTAGCAGCATGGTATGTAAGCACACCACACCCTCTATTTACATGCTGAGGAGCAGTGAAGACCTCCAGGAGCTACTTGATTTCAATTCACAGATGTTAAGGTAAGCAGGAGACTAATGGTCTCAGCAGAGATTTAAGAAAACTGCTGTTAAGCTGTGTATCTTCAATTACAAGAGAGAAAGCAATAGGATTCTTAACCTACTACTACTGCTAGTAAAAATCTTGGTCAATTGGGAACAATACAGCACAGGAACGTTAATTAACATGATATAGAACAAAATATATTTGCTGCCAAAGCCAGTTTGCTATTATTTACAAAAAGATGAAGGAAAATAAGATGTGTGACACTGAGAATTAAAGATTTTAATTCCAGAGGGAAAAAAACCACAGTAATTCATAAACAGAAGTAAGGAAGGAAGCAGATAGGGAGATGTGGATTAAACTAGCAAGGAGAACATCAAAGAGCTATTTGAGGGATACTTTGGTTCGGGAGCAGAAAGAGACTGTTCTTGCTATGGGAGGCAGCACACGGGTATAAATGTGAACATGACAAAAACAGGAAAAAGAGAGAAGAAAGTAGGAAGAAAGTAAGTGGGACTGCAGGCAGGAATGGAAAAATTTCAGGGGGTGAAAGGGAGAAGAGTCAGGACATGAACTCACTGTAAGAAAAGGGAGGCAGAGAGCAAATGAGGAGGGAAATAACGGAATGTCAAATAATATAAGGCAGCTTATTACCAGCTATTATGTTTCAATCATTTATTTTCATTTCCATGGTTTGCCTTTAAGACATCTCACTTCCCCACATACTTAAGTTCTACACTAGCTATAATAACAGAAAGCAAGAATCCTACAGGAGGTAAGGCCACAACTGAAACAGTATGTAGTTTGTAGCAGCAGAGTGTTACCTCGCTGAAAGGGCTGGGCATGGCAGAGTCTACACTAATGAAGGAGTCATCCCCATCAGCAGACAGGTTGGAGTTATCGGCTGAGGGAACAAACGGGATCACAAGGTTCATGCCTTCTTTCTTTCTCTTCCCATCCAATTCATCTTCCTTCTTCTTCTGAAATAAACAAAACAATACCAGGAATGAAAAAATGCAATAAAACAGAAGAAAGGGAATAAACAATCCAAAATCTCCACATCTAATGCAGCTCAAGGAATGCCATGCCCAGAACTACCCAAAACAAGTTTCTGAATGACACAGTAACAGATCCCCTAAAGGCTCCTTCTTCAGATTTAAGTAGCATTTGTTGGTTTTTTTTTTTCCTCCTAAAATAGCTGGAAAGATGGAGAATTACAGAATTACTTTAATTTCCACTACCTTTTGAAGTGAGCTTGAAATTCTTTACCATTACACAAAATTCCAATTAATTAATGCAAAGCCTCTTTGTCTCAAAAATTCAGAATTTTCATAAACTAGTTTTAATGATCTTTTTTAAACAAACTGACCTTCCCTAGTTCCACAGATGCCACACAGTTATATTGGTTTTATCTGTGTTTTGTGCTTCATTTACATTCCCTTTTTGTCCTTGCAGAACAAAATCTTGATTAAGTCACCATTTTATATGCCACAGATTGATCAATTGATCATTTTGGTTTTTCAAGCATGAGCCCACAAGCTGTTGTCTGTAGACTGCCAGTGATCTATGGTGTTGTCTGGGTATGCAGTACCTTCCTGACTTTTGAAGTTGCTAATGACATTAAAATTCAGATAACTATGCATTACGTATTTTTAATATCCCTCTTCTGTGTAAGGAAATGCCACAGGTTGATGTTCAATGATGAAGGGAAGAGGCTTTCCCTATTAGATTGCCTTTGCATCAAATGTTCCCACAACACGTAAAAGTGAGCCTGAAGCTTTTCTGGCTCTACCACTGACACAGGCAACCTCTTTGCATTCAAGTACCTTTTCAGCATATTTTTCCCTTTTACGTTTACGTTCCTTCACACGATTTGTTTCTTCTTGCTGTCGTTTCTCTTCTTGACGCTGACGCACTGTCAGAAAAGAAATACCAAGTTGTCACCATTGGAAAGGTATTTCATTATCCTTTTGTGAATCTTACAAGAAATTCTAGTTCTAACAGAACTGCAAAGAAGAATTGGCTGTATTAAAACTAAAACATTGAAAACACTACGTATTCAAACTATTTGCATTCAAATTACTAAAGTCTTACAGTGAAATTCTTCTTTCAAGCAACATAAAAGCGTATACCTCAAATATAGCTTCAAAAGAATGATGAAATACAGCATTTTTACTAAAACTTTTCTTGTCATGACCTACATAATTCTTGTCAAAGCTTTGTCACTCGGGAACAATGCAATGATTCTGAATGAGTGCCAATAAAAACTTTATCACATCATCAGGTCTCTCACACAACTTCATCTCAGCTCAGCAGCGATATGAAACCAGCTTGTACTAACAAGAGTTGGCAATACAAAAAGAGCCAGGAAACAGAAGTTGTTACCAGCAATACATGTGTTTGTAGAGATAAAAACACAGATTTCATAAACTAATGAAGTGGAAGATGGGGAAAATGCTGCAACATGGATTTCACATACATTTCTTTTCTAGCTCCTCATCATCCAGCAGAAGGCTGACCACCTCTTTTGGCTTCAGGGTGTCAGGTTTGAAATTGCCACCTGAGATGACCATTCGTTGGATCTAGAAGGAATAAAACAAAGAGAGAAAAAAAAGAAAAATTACTCAAAGCAGCCATGAACTCACTACCCTTCACTGAAAGCCAGCCAGAAAACAGATGCCAGCGCATCTACATAAGTCAGAACTGACTTCTCTATCACACCAAAGTTAGTAGCAAAATTTCAGGGAGGATTTTATTAAGAATATAATTAAGGATATAAAATAAGAGAAACAACTAAGCTAGAAGGCAGGAAACTGCCAGTCCTTGTGCAAAGCTGCACATCTATAGCACCATATAATAAACAACAAATGATAACAGTATTAATATACTGCTGAACAAAAAGAAAACAATACAGCAGTATTCCTGTCAGTTCAATTTCTCAAGTAACCTGCACAGAGAATCACACAGATCATGTTCTTAGAGGGCATGACATTTCTAGTTTCTTTGACTGAAAACTAAATCTCCATATTGAGTCAGTGTCTCAGTTTAAGCAAGCCACTCAAACTCTATGACTGCAACTATATTTAAAAACAAACCAACAAACAAACAAAAAAGATTGGAATTTAGGAAAAGAGAACAAGCTTCAGCATAAGCCAATATGCCTATGTCGATCATTTGGATCACCAGCAAAAAGGCTATACTCTATTTTTTAAGTTGATTATCGAGTGACTCTAGTGCAGTATCCCAGAATGTGAATGCATTCAGCTGGAGATGCTTCTGTTGCTGCAGCACTATGATGAGCATCTAATTAATACAAAAGCTAAAAGAAACCCCAAGTACACAAATACAAGTGAATGTTTTGTACAGTATACCTACTGCTACAAAAGAAAGTGAACCTGCTTAATATTTTCCTACCCAATAAAGCATCACAAGGTTTATAAAGTTTCTAATACACTTAACTGCTTGAAGCTGCAGGACACTGAGCTTTTCTGGCAACCCTCATACTTCAAATAATTTTCACTTGATTACCTTCCAAATTTCTTTCAAAAAAAAACCCCCAACCCTCCAGCTGTGGCATAACAGTATAACGTGGGAGGAATCAGTAGCCCTGACACAGCAAAGACAGAAGTTCCAGTCTAAAAGAAGTAGTTCCATTGCATCATAAGAAATAGTTTTCATGAAGTCATGGTGTAAATAATTAGCTTCTTCATAGTTCATATAATGCAGCTGTAACGCTGCTGTGTTAGGGACACAGATTTTTTTTTAATTTAAACAAAGACATTCCCTTTTGTCTCTCTTCTGTCTCCCTGCAGATACGTTTTCTGTTTCTTTACTCATTTTGATATGTGTTTTCTGATACTGTGTCTTGTTCCAGATGATTTTTTTATTCCTACCTCACTCTTTTCCTTAGCCCTTTGTAGGATGCGCTCCTCAATGGTGCCTTTACATATCAATCTGTACACGGTGACTTGTTTTGTTTGCCCCAGCCTGTGTGCCCGGTCCATGGCTTGCTGATCTACTGTTGGGTTCCAGTCACTGTCATAGAAAATTACCTGTGAAAGAACACCAGAACAGGAAGGATTAAATAAAACCATACATTTAGAGCACTTAGTGATTAAAGAAGCAAAAATCCAATATATTGATAAAAATAAAAGTTCTGCTACACACCCCACAGAATCACCGCCCCACTGCAGGCTGTAGCAACTTAGCTTTGCCCAGTCCTAGTGCATTTCAGATTAAATCAAATAACTGGTGCTGGGAATGTTTCAGCTTTCATCCTGTATCTTCTTCAACAAATTTGCTTTGGAGCTACAAAATCCCTAAATTTGCCACATTAAATCACCGCCATGTAATTAGTTATGGGCAAACCACATCATGAACCCATTTCTACCTTAAGAAGAAAAAGCCCATCAAATCAGAATGTCACATGAAAAGTAATACTTTTTTTTTCTTTCAAACCTAAATAATGTTTAATCTAGTTTAACATTTCTATTTCTTTTACTACAAAAACCTGAAATGCCATATTACATTTATATTGCTCTATCATTCCAACAGCACTTTATGCACGGTAAGCATACAAAACAAAAACATTTAAAAACCCCTTTAGACAGCAAAGTAAAATATTCAGAAAGTTACAAAACCATAGAACTAAAAATGCTTGTGTAAGGACCTTGCAGGTGCATACCTGTGCTTCAATCTGTTTCATCTGTTGAAACAACTTCAATTAAGAGAACTTTTAAACCCTGAAAATCCTATAGATAAAACTCGCTTTCCTCCCATTTCTTGTGACAGCACGATAGGGTATTTTTAAAAAAGAATTATGTAACATTTTTGATTCAGAGGTCGTTGGTTTTGTGTGGCTGAGTGACTACAGTGTGTCTTGGGGTCAAATCTGCATGCACACAAGGTATTGGGTTAGAAGCACAAGAATAGCTGTTATTGAAGAGAGAAATGGTTGATGTATGTCAGTATTCCTCCCCTAATGATTACCACCAGCTGCTCCAGAGAGAAAACCCTTGTAATTCACCTAAATAACTACACATTTACACCCTGGGTGAGCAGGGGACAAGAAATGTATCCTTCCTGACTACCTGATATTCATCCACAAACGACTTTGTACTTTTAGAGGCACCGCTTCCTTCTTCTGTGCCCAGAAAATAAAAGGCTAACTGATCCCTGTTCTACAGATTCCTTTGCTGCTGAACCTTAACAACAGTGGTACGTCAAACAGCATTCACTGTATGAAAGTGCTATTTGCACCTGTAGACCCCAACAGTCATCCAACTCCTTTCTAGACTCTGGTACTGAAGTATGTGGGGAGAAGAAAAGTTATTTCCAGCTGTGTACCATGTGTCCAATATTCTACAACTTTATCATCAAGATAGTACTATATTATAAACATGAGCAAAGTAAACAAGGTTATGCAATTTCATGACGTGAACAGCAGTACTAAAAAAAACCGAAATTGATCGGCATGGCTAAAAGAGTGCCAACGTTCACACAGAAAGACCATTTTTCCCACCTAAATCATGAGGCTGGAAGGCAAGAGATGAGCACCTTGGGGAAAAACGGTGGTTGGAGGCATATGAGTCAGGAAAAGCAAATAAATATTTATACTGAAAACTATACATCAGTAAGCTGATTTTTTATTCTGTATTACTTTACCAAACTTTACCTACCGTATCTGCAGCTGTAAGGTTAATGCCCAAGCCTCCAGCTCTTGTGCTTAACAGGAACACAAAGATATCATTCCTGTAGAGGAAAAAGATTAAAACTCCCTTATTTTGTGCATGATGTACAAGAAATAACAACAGAAGTAAATTTTTTCACCCATATAAAGTGACCAGGGCTATTTCTATTACTTGAACACTTTGGAACATTTTGTGCAGTTCATGGTCAAGAAAAAAAAGCACATATGAATGAGTGAGAGAAGTTAATCTACAGATCAGGACTGTTGGAACACACAAACATTCAGTTTGCAATAGCAGCTTAATAATCGCTATCAAAACAAACCAGGCTTGTTTATCTTGCCCACATTGGAAATTAAGATTTCGTATGCACAAAGAACAATTTATTGTTTCACAGAACTGATCGATGTTAAAGAAAATCTTGCCTTAACAATGGTCAATTCATAAAGAAAGAAAAATAAATGTTGAAACTGCAGAGATCCAAGTTTTGTTCTAAATTTTGTGCTTTGAACAGAACAAAAAACTCCAGGAGGGTGGGGAGGGTTGAAGGGGGAGAGGAAGAGTCATCTTAATATAAAAGCAAGCTGGCAAATATAGAGGTACATTAGAAAAGGACAAGGGTCCACTGGCACAAACAGAAGTCCTTCAGGCTAAGAACTTCTCGATCCTACTCCTAATTGTGTCACTGATTCAAACTAAAAGTTCTAATCTCCTTTGACCACTTATCTGTAAAATGAGGATAAACTGATTCATCTCAAGACAGTCACATAACAATTCAGTTGCGATTGACCGTAAAATGTTTCCAGGATGACTACACAGGCTGTACTCATGATCAGATACTGCACACAAGCAAGTCTCATTCATTTCTTCTTTAATGGCTTTAGGCTGGAGGGAAGCAGATTTAGATTGGAGATGAGGAGAAAGTTCTTCACTGTGAGGGTGGTGGAGCACTGGAACAGGTTGCCCAGGGAGGTGGTTGAGGCCCCATCCCTGGAGATATTCAAGGTGTCCCTGCTGACTGTGGGGAGGTCGGACTAGATGACCTTTGGAGGTCCCTTCCAGCCTGGACAATTCTATGATCCTATTCTATGATTCTATGAAACACACTGTCAACAACTGATGTCTATTATTACTGCACACGTGCTGTCCTTCCCACCTTGGAGCAGTTTTAGTTTGCAGTAACTGTATTACATTTACATTCCTTGGGATTCCTCAGACAGCATGAACACCGATGACAAACAAGTTGCCTTTGGTGAACGTGCCCCTCCAGACAGAAGGAAGGCCCTACCAGAACATGGATCGTCATTCCACAACACACTTCAGGAAAGCCATGTCTGAACACCTCCCCGGGAGATTCATAAACCATAGTACAGTTATACCAACCCCAAGGGTGAGACTTGCTGACACCAGATTTAGTGATGCTGGCTGCTAAGAGAGAGATGAGGCGTCCCAACACCTGACTTGGAATAATCCTCTAAGCCTAATAATCCTGTATGTAATTAAGGAAGGTGGGGCACACGAGATAACTCCCTGTAACAGTGCACTAAGCCCTTGCTGAGGAGTCAGATAAACATCGTTGAGATTCAGTGGCCGTTCTAACTCTGCACAGACAGAAGACAAAGGAGACAGGTCTGTACACAGGATGGCCAAGTACAGAAAACTCAAGTGGTAACAGCAAAATCAGGATTTCTGCTAAGGTTGAGAACCTCCCTAGTGCCACTGGGGGGTCAGCAGTAACTAAAGCATTATCACCATATGGATCTGCAAACAGGTTGATGCAAACAAAGCAGAGAGTACCAGTAAGGGCTCCAAAGAGGTTGACATACTGTACTTTGACAGTGACAGAGCAAGGCCCTCTGCTTAAAAAAGACACTCTGCAATGCCACATCCTTTTGGCCCCATGCTGTGTGTACACCAGTGCATGTAAAATTAGTAACACACCAGAAACTCTTGCTGAATGAGTAGCACGGGACATTTCCTTCTTGACTATCTATGTGTAGGCAGTCTGTCCTTGAAAGTCCACTCATCAAATCTAAAGGGTCTTTCTTGCCCTTCCTGGAGGAAGTGTGGGTGTATTGCACGCTATTACGCATATACTAATACAACTCAACAAATGTAAAAAACCTACGGGTTTTGTTATCCGTATCCTTGAAGGTCAAGTAGAACCTATTTTCTCAGGATTCAAACTTCAAGACATTCACAAGTACCTGGCAAGGCTGTATCATAAAAAACAGACTCTCAAAGAACTCATTCTGGTCTAAGGTAAGATTTTCCCCCTTATCTCTAAGGTAAGAAATTACCAGCAAAGAACAGAAATAATTCTGAAAATTATGAATTAACAGTCACGAAAAAAAAGCACCAAGAACTCTAAAATTAGAAAGGTTTCTGGCAGTCCAAAATCTAAGAGTACAAAAACCCATCCCTGAGCTACAGAGAGCTGGGAAGAACTGAAGCTGAGCTGTCAATCTCTTTATAAACTTTCTCTTGCAGGTACAAAGCTAAAGGAGTCAGCAGGTGCCTGTTTGGGATGTAGGCAACCCTGGCCAGGAAATCTTTTCACTCCTGTCACAATAGTGGGACGTGCGTATAGACAGTAACCTGAACATCCAGCTGTGAAATGCTGCTGGAAGTGCCATATGGGAAGGAAAGAAAGTGGACAGTGCCACAGACCACAGGAACAAATTATCGTTCCATAGCCATATATTTGCAGCACCCTGCTAGGATATCCTGCAGGATAGTTTAGTCTCAGTCAGGCTTTTTTCCCTGGAAATATTTCTCATCAGTAAATCATGTATAAAAGGAACTCAACTAACATTTTAATAGGAATTCTTGTTTAGACTGGCTGACCCGTATCTCAAAGGGATTTCCTGCCAAAATCATTATTTTTCTTCAGTTGTTCTGTTCGTTAATAAAACCAAATTATCTTCATTAATAAAAATAAATTTCTTCACTTCTTTTGGTTAAAGAACATTACAGGAAGAAGTGTCAGGACTCCAGGAGGACATCATAACCTGCAAGGAACATGCTTCTGACACATGGAAACAGGGAGAAGGTACTGCATGGTTCTCTCATTTACTTCAGGTATTTGGCATTCATTGTTTTCAAGTTTTATTTCTCTCAGGAGTTCACCAGAAGACTCATCATTGCAACACAGTCCTTTGGGTTTTTAAGCCTCGTGAAGCAGTGGCCTGAAAGGCTTCCTCTCCTATCTTCAGCTAGGATACCTTGGGGCCACTAACAAAGGACTATTTTCTAGTCCAGAATGCTGCTTTCACCCCACAATAAACTTTCCTTTTTCCTCTGAAAAAGGAAAGTGATTTTACAAACTCACCTCAACATCCAGGAAGGGTAACCTTATTGTGAACTACCATACCAAAGTGACATCCTACCAAGCTATATCTCATAGTTAAAAGTAAAGTTAATAACCATAAATTCAATCATTATAAATAAAGCACCTTAGTGGAGACAAAGTTATAATAAAATATATTAACTTATTATAAGATGATTACATACTCTTCTTTCCTGATGTACTCATAAAAATCACAGGAATCCATTTTGTTTTATGAAATGAAAAGAGTTAGCATATCTTAGTATCTAATAAAATCCCCGTTTTATCTCTTGTATATTAGTTTAATGTTGAACATAAACATGCTGAAACAGTTTGTTTTGCAGAAAACTAGGTCACTTTGGAAATCTTGCATGTGCTAGAGGCTTTGAATCTCATCTTCACAGTGTCAATTATCAGAGCATATAATAACCAAGGAACATTTGCTGCCTTTCTACTGAGCTTCTTTATAAGCAATAGCATATTTGGAACAGTAAGAAACACAGTAGGTGGGTACACTGAAATTACTTCCATGACTGCTTCACGGATGGTAAGTTCCTAAATACAACTGGTTTCAATATCAACACCAGTGACTCCTGGTCAGGAAACCACCTAGAAACTGTTTCCGATAAATGAGGTCCGTTTGATATCAGGAAAGATAATTTAAGTGCAAATTCAATTTTCTTCCATTACATCTTATACCAACTCCCTAGGTACACACGATTTAGCACAAAAACACCTTGTAAAATGCATTATTACCTGTTCTGAAAATCTGCTACCATGTCCCTTCGTTCAGAAATCTTTGAAGAACCATCCAATCTCATGTAGGTATGTTTCCTATAAACCATGTACTCCTGCAAAGAACACACAGGAAAAAAATGTATTTGGTCTTGAAACTGTTCAGTCCTGATTCTTCCAGAAAAAAAAAACAAACTAACAATAAAAGCAGAATTGCTACTTAAAAAAAATTATTAAAAAATCCCTAAATGTTATCAACAAATATCCTATAAGCAATCTTATATAAGCAATACTACAAAATAATACAAATTCAGAAATTAAAGCTACTCAAAACCTTACATCAGTTTTTGCATTTTGTATAAGAGCTAAATGACGGTGTCAGTTCAGAGTTGGGGATGCATTTGCTGCACTGCAGACCATGTTACGATACGTGCCCTTTTCCTATAAATAAACAGGTAAATAAAATCACTAAAATACCATTTTTGCTTTCACAAAGTCTAAATTTTTACTAAATCCTGAGCTTTCACTGTATAAGGAAATCCTAATAAACCAAGCGTTATCTGCTCGCCTTCAATTTCAAACCATCTGAGTAGTGGTTTGAAGGACGCGGTACGGCACACTAATGTCTGTCCACCCTTTCTCTCACTAGTGAAGAGCTTGTGAATCTCACTGCGCACAAGAACACTTTGAACATCACGTTGGTGTGTCAGCCCACAGCTCAGGCCAAGCAGCAGAACTGAAACCACAGCCTGGAGCACAAATCAAATGGCATCAACCAGGAGCGCTGCAGGCACAGGCTTTTTCCAGTGAGAGACATTTCTCATGCTCTAAGGTACTCGGCATTTTCTGGTACCTGTGCGACTATCAATAAAATCTAAATTACATAGAAAGCTCTTCAGGTTATACAGATATCCATAGAGTTTCTCTGGAAAAGATACCCTCTGATATTTTAACAATGTGATCCTTGGCTGACAAGATGCAACTCCTACTGGTTGCATTCATTACGTTTAACCCTACTGGTGTGTGTGTCTTTTTGAGATGCTGTGACTGCAAACGAAGACAAAAAGGAAACAGATGGTGCTTTAGCAGCAAGAAGAACTATTGGATTCATCTTGCTCCAAGCTGCAGCGTTCAGCAGATACAGAACTGATGTGCTGTGAGAAGACAAGACAGTGCTTGCACCCTAATGAACCTTCTGACAGTACCATGCTCAGTTCTCCTTTTCACCTATCCTTCAGGGCTCCTCCTCCTTCTTTGTTCTGCTTCACTACTGCAGAAAAGGTGAAAGAGCTGCCATACTATAAGGAACCTGGGAAAAAGACTGCTGTACTGGAAAGAAGCATCAATGTATGGCAGATGAAAGAGAAAATTAGGTAAATAAATAAAATAAACAGTGTGGAAATAGCTGAAGTCACACTTGGTCCACCTCTAAAATAGAGCTCCTGGCTAGTATGATTTCTGGAGTACAACAATGTAAGTTTAAAGCAGAGAACAGCAACTTCGCCACACAGACACTCAAGCCCTAATTTACTACAGATTTATTCCATTTTTATGACAAGCTTCTGTGGCCAAATAGAACTAGAGAGACACAGTTGTCAATTAGGCACTACACAACCTTTTCTCCAGATCTGATTGATTCTATTATCACAAGGGCCTTTTCCTTCCATTTCTTCATTACTGTCTTTGTCTGCCTTTACGATGATTCAACCTTTCAACATCTTGATTTAGTCTTCCCTCATCTCACTATTAACCATTTCTTCATTACTGTCTTCTAAACAAACTTCAGCACAAATAGAAAACAACTTCTTTCATTCCATCAGGTGCATTTACCCTTATCCCAGACCTCAGACACTTCCACTAAGGCACAAATTACAAAAAGAATAAGCTATTCTTTACCTGTGATATTGTCAATCATGGGTTTCCCTCGCACCCCCACCCCACAAACTAGCTCAGCACATTAGCCTTCAGCTGCTCATCTATTCAACACTCCACTTAACAGGTTCTGGTTGCCTCCATCCACCTTCCTTTGATCAAGAAGGCTACTTCACGGTAGTGTGAGAGTGCTCATGCGAAAAATCCTTTTTTGCTAACTGTTTTTATCCAGTATTTTTCCAAATATTAACTGTACACTTTCAATTCAGAAAAAAAAAAAGAAAAAGATGGGGTTTATAACTTTGTAAACAGTGTGTTTTGTGCTCTCTACCCTGCATAGATTAGGTTAGCAAGATGTCGCAGCAGTTACACCAACACAGTCAAAATACTGTTAAAAGAAATAGGACATCTTACGTTCTTTCGTATTCAAGTAGGCAGGAGATGTATTTTGGTATCTCAGGTCAGCGAAAAAAAAAAAATAATCTACTGCTACACAGCTTTTGCACATATTTTCTTACAAACTGAGTCCTTGCTTGATCTCCAGCTTGCTTAACTCCAGCTTCTGTTACATGGGTGGGGAGAAGGAAAAACAGAGGACTTGGTAGGTGGCTTATTTGGGTAATAAAACCCAGTAAGTGGAGCTGAGCATTTAAGAGGTGGAATAGCAAAATGGCATGCCCCCAAGCCTTTAGCATGGAATGCTAACAGAAAA
Organism: Calidris pugnax; assembly: GCF_001431845.1. Taxonomy (NCBI): domain Eukaryota; kingdom Metazoa; phylum Chordata; class Aves; order Charadriiformes; family Scolopacidae; genus Calidris; species Calidris pugnax. The sequence continues at coordinate 4,049,409 of NW_015090921.1, forward strand.
GACAGAAGCATTAAATACTCAGCTTTATGAGCTTCATGGTGTAATGCAGGGTGTCAACAAACCTGCACCATGTCCAACATTTGCCAAAAAAGAGGCATAGGAAGCAATGCTGGGCGAACAGCCAAAACACAGAATTGCAACCATGCAAGTTCTGTTTTTCCTCACAGCAGCAAAAACAAAATTCAGCCTGTGATTTGTTATTGAACTATTAACTGCTGACCTTAAAATGCACTCCTGCTCATACAAGACTCATGACTTAGGCAGCTACTGATTCGGGTTTCTTATTTTTTATCTTCATTTTATATGGAGAAGACAGTATTCCATATCAAACATGGCCTGAGGAAGCCCATGTACACCTAGGACTAATGGTTGAAGGATCTGGATGCTTTAGCAGTACTGAAATTATACTGCCAAATGCAAGTGTTTTCCCACCTACTATTTATTCATAATCAGAAAACTTTACCAGGATTGCTTCTTTGAAACTAACATACATTAACTCCTACTTTCTTACTCAGAATTAGGTAGTCGTAGAAGTTACCATTACTAATCCTTCACTGATAAGGCAGAGAGACACTGTGATACAGAATATTCCTTTTTTTCAGATCCAGCCAAAACCTTAAGATTTGTTGTCTTCAACAGAAGCCCAGAAAAATAAAAGTATTTCTTTCTAAGCATTAGGAAATGAAATTAACAGTTGTCCTGCTAACATCTCTTTAGACTAGCTCTCTGGTGGCATGGTTGCTAATCAAATACTGTTTTGTTGGGGGTTTTTTCTTCTGAGGCAGGCAGACTGTATTTAAATAACATGTAATTACTTAATTCCTAATTTCTTTTCATATATGCCAGAGAACATCTTTTTATTTATGTCCACCAAACTTCTGCACAGGAATAAGATGACAGAGGGAAACAGTAAAGATCTGTGAAATTACAAGCAACATAAACAATGTAAAATTAATCACTGTTCTGCCTCTTCCTTCCAATAAAAAGACATATGGGCATCAAATGAATACAGAAGGAAGCAGTTCAAAACCAGCAGAAGAGGACAATTAAGCCATGCAACCCCTTGCCACAGGGCAGCGCAAACGATAAAAATTTACAGACTCAAGATACAACTGAACAATTTCTTGGAAGAAGAATCCATTTAGGCTGAGTGAATACACAGAAGGCGTATCTGGTTCAGAAAGCCCTTGAGCTGCAAACTGCTGGTCACGGAGAGACTAATTGTGAAGTATCACTATTCTTGTACATTTTCCCCATACCATCTGCTGTTGTACACTGGTGGAATAGAAACACTAGGCTGGACCTTAGGCATAAGCCTTAGTCCTCAGCACAGGGAGGACCTGTTGTAAAGGGTCCAGAGGAGGCCATGAAGATGATCAGAGGGCTGGAGCACCTCTCTTATGAAGACAGGCTGAGAGACCTGGGGTTGTTCAGCCTGGAGAAGAGAAGGCTCTGGGGAAACCTTATAGAAGCCTTCCAGTACCTAAAGGGGGCTACAGGAGAGATGGGGAGGGACTGAGCGATAGGAATTTTAAACTGAAAGAGGGGAGATTTAGATTAGATATTAGGAAGAAATTATTTCCTGTGAGGGTGGTGAGACACTGGAACAGGTTGCCCAGAGAAGCTGTGGGTGCCCCATCCCTGGAGGTGTTCAGGCTGGATGGGGCTTTGAGCAACCTGGTCTGGTGGGAGGTGTCCCTGCCCAGGGCAGAGGGGTTGAATCTCAACAATCTTTAGGGTCCCTTCTAACTCTGACCATTCTATGATTATAAGATTCTATGATTCTATAACTTTGTATGGCAGCTCTTATATTCTCATATCAGTGCATTTACTAGGCATCCTTCCGTATAATTTTACATTAGGTTTGCTGCATCCAAATTACAGTATTTTCTCCAAAACACCATTGCTAAATCTGCATCTTCAGAATTTGTCTTCTGTAGGCTATAGCTCTCCTACCTCAAGTAAGTCAATCATCCGTGTCATCTGGGAGTAGATGAGAACTCTGTGTCCTTGAGATTTCAGCCGTGTCAACAGAAGATCAAGAGCATGAAGTTTTCCACTGTCAGTGATCAGACTCTCTTTGTCTAAAAAGAAATGGAAGAAAAGCAGGTAACTAATAAAGCCAAAACAGCTACATGGAACAAGTTAACTTCTAAGTTTTCCTAGCACTTCACTGCATTGTAGTTCCTAAAGTAACAAGTTGTGATGGAAGGAACTGCAACATCCCTGACACTTACAATCACACTGCTAACAATAACTTTTGGTTGCTGGACAGGAGCATATGAATATACCCACTTGGCAAAATCTCATCACAGATTGATCTCCTCATGAGTATGGACTCAATCCTATTTTGGACAGTTGTTTCCCTCATCTAAGGATTCATTCTGACCAGATCAACAACCACAACACACCTTGATAGATGAAGTTTTCCTCCAAACGTTAAAATGCTGTCCTTTGGACGTTTGCTGGTACCTGCTGCTGAGCTTTAGACTTACCCTCCACGGATCTAGTTTCAAAATCAAACTCCTCACCAACAGTGAGGAACAGTTTTCTAGGTCACTGTAAAATAACAGCCCCTTCACAGCATTGCCCTAAACTTTTTTTTTTGCTTTTTCTTCCCTGCGCTCCGCTTTTTGGGTTGGGTTTTTTTGGTGTTGTTTTAAGAAATGTTTCCAGATTGCAATCTTTTAAGTCACTTCAGATTTTATACTTCATGTCCTCTCTATTTCAGCATTGCTATGAAGTATTTTTCAGGAAGGAGATCTTCCTGTTTGTACATTCTGTACATAAACTTCGGTAAACAATACATGACTGTTGAAAGAGGATGAAGAGAAATTTTCTTCCAAAAAAATTATCTGTTGGAAAGGCCACTGATGATTCTTTATTCTTTGGGATGTCTGAATTTAGGTTTACAGCCAAAACGGAAAGTTGACAACTGCAGATGGTGCAGGCTAGTACAGAACCCAAATATTTTCAACATGTCTAGCAGGTAACATTTCTGCACACTTCACATTGCACAGAATGAATTAACTCATGGCCTGAAAAAAACTCCAGTTTTCTGTAAGGCAGCTAACTGTCTTGCACAACACCCCTCTTTCAAAAATGTCCTTCAGCTTAAATATAAATAATGGACTTGATGCTGGAACTAGTGGGATCTACATTAGGACATCAGAAGATGCAGTCAACAACTCTGCCTTCTGAAATTCAAAAAATAGCGAGTTGTCAATATTGCTTATTAATTGGTTTATTTGCATTATCAGCCAGTGCTGTGAGTGCTCTCTCCTTTGGTAACTTTAGAGTGGTGCTCCTGCAATTCACAAGATAAGAAACCAAGGCAAGAGAGCTCTGCTCTTTCTTGCTTGTCTGCCTATCTAGTCACTGCTTTACCCCAGTTTGCTCTCCCTTCTGATGGTGATCTTGTTGCTTTGCCAGGAACAAGGACCACATTGTTGCTTGAACCATTAGCAACTACCTGGGGCAATCCCTCAACTAGAGAGCTAAGCCAAGGAAATACTGCAAGGAAAACTCAAGACCACAGCACAGGATGGCATTTGTTCTAAGTGCAACATAACATATAATGATACATTCACCTCTAGAACAGAACTTGATTACACACAAATAGTTAATAGTTTCATGCATTCTAAGGAAAACTAATTGAATTTAGGCAATTAAGTAAAAATGAAAATGACTTACGGTTATCTGGTTTTAAAATACATCTATGCGAGTCAAAAACTCTGCACAGTAGGAATGTTTACTCTTTATTAAAAAATGTTATTCTTTCTTTTAAATCCATACAACCATGACATTCTGCTTTTACTCTAATTGGTCAGCTTGCTATTTCAGACTGAATTAAATTGAGTGAAGCAACATGGAAAGTCTAGATATACATAACAAACTAATATGATTATTAACCAAAAGCCATCTGACTGGAAGGAAACTGAGAGAACAAACAGGGTCTGTTCAAAAGTCAGTCTCAGCTGGCTCAGATTAACATATTAGAAAGTTTCCAAAAGCAAAATGCTACTGATTTTCTCACACAGGCATGAATAGGTAGAATTAAGTTTTGGTGACTGGAAATGATGCATGTCCTTTGCTGTTGGCTACTTACATCTCCATTGTGTAAGTTACTATTTTTAAATAGCAATAAAATGTAAATTACAAGTAAAGAACTTATTTGCAGATGGTGTTACAGTCTGAAAAGTTAGCAACTTGCTAACAGTTCATCATTTGTCCAATATCTCAGCATCAGAGCAGACTGCACTGGAGAGAAAGTTTTGGGTTTTGGTTTTTTGTTGCCTTTATTTTTTTTTTTTTTTGGAAAGCAGAACAGAACTAACAAAAGAAGATTTATCACCTCTAGAAGAAAAAAAACATTTCACTTTAACATGGCATCTTTAAGCCTGCTATCTTGATACCACTGTGTTTTCCAAGACCAAATATTTTTGCATGCAAAAAGTCTGCCACCTAGTGATTCAAAGGACATGCTCTGCAAAGTGGTAACAGAAAACGTTCTTCTTTATTGATGCCATCTTCAGAAAACACAGCTTTTTCTAAAAAAAAGTATCTTCCACCTCTAGTTTCTCTCACTTCTATTTCTCATTCCCTTTTTCCTTGGGGAAGAAGGCTCCTTCTTCAAATCAGATTTTCAAAATTAAAAATGGAAAATGTAGAACTGCAAGTTATCAGTGAAAACTTCCAATGTCAATATCTTCTGATAAATTTTTTTAAGTTTTTTTTTGTTTTGTTTTGTTTGTTTGTTTTTTAATAGCATCAAAGAAACTTTTAACATTATAAGCTAGTCAGGTGACAGAGACCCTGGACTGCATATCAAAGAACTCTCCCCAAGATGCAATTTTTGGGTTCTTTAGCACTGTATGAAACGAAGAAGAAAACAGAACCAGACCAAAAAGAAAGTGACCGTAAAATCATATTATATGGCTTTCAGTCTGAAAAAAAGTTCCTTGCCTCCAGCCATGCGGGGTATGGACATAAATTATCTACAAGGGATACAGTGGGATCCTATGGCCTGGGAAGAAGAGTTACAAATGGTTATGACTCAAAATAACCCCAGTCAGGAGCTCCGGCAGATGACTGTAGCTGAGCTCACCACTCTCTGGAGAATGAGAAAAAGTGCCTCTGGACATGCAAAAAGCAGAGGAAAGAGAGATAAAGTCTGGGTTCCAGTTGACACCCCTGGTTCCCCTCCCGACAGTCTGCACGGCACAATGGGGTCAGTGAGGAGCTAGTTGGCTCTCACAGTAAACAGCCAGTGAGGCCGGTGCTTTTTATCGATGCTAAAAGGACTCAGACACTTCCTGCCATTTAATCCAGGACCATTTTTCTTTCAAAGAACAGGAAAAGCCTCAAGAGATTCCCACAGTGATCGCAGCTGAGCCTGCTGCCAGGGTACTGGGAATGACGAATCTGGGAGAGGATAGATCAGGGTTAGAAGAGAGAGGTATCCCCTTTTCTTCTTGTCCCCTATTTACCACAAACCTTCACACCTACCGGTCCACTGGACTCTTGCTAGACCTCAGCCCTGTACATGCTTCTTCAGCACTTTCTGCAAAGCACTATGCCTGCTCCTGCACCTATAATCACAGTTGTCCACTTGTGGTACGTGACCTCTCCTCTTCAAAGAAGTTTAGGTTTGAATGCTACCTTACAACTAATTAAAATACAGCTGTACAAAACTACTTCTTAAAAAAAATTACTTTTAGCTTCAAGACCTCCTAAATTAAGCCAGCTTCACATAAGACACTCATCCCAAACACCTTCTCAAGCTCTCAAGCAAATTCTTTGTTGTGCTTTGACAACAATTTGCCAAACCTTGCACCTATTCACGCACTCCTGTAAGGTTCTTGAACCCCATCGTTACTCCTCTACAAATTTTTGCTGATGAGTCAGCTTAAGTCATTGGCTTAAAACAGAAGTCTTTTCAAGAGAATGCAGGCCCCTCTCTATTCCACATTGGCTACTTTTCTTCATTTCTCTATCTATGCCTTCTACTTGAATTCCCTTCACTATTTCCCTCCTTTCTGCTACAGCAATTCATTTTGTTTTCAAAAAAATGATACACAATTCAATGAATTCCTGAAGAAACTATAAAATCATCAAGTATCATTGAACATTAATCTAGTGCAAGCTCCTGAAAAATAGTTTCTCTGTTCCATAAGTAAACATGCATGTGCTTCATATGACTCCAAGTACTTATGAGGTACGTTCTTAAACTGGACTGTAGCAAGCAAAAGGCCGTTTTCCTTTTACTGTACTAACTTCCCCTGCCAAACATCCTTGACCCAAAAGGGTCTGGGAATAACTTAGCATCTGGCAGTGTAAGCTGTTTTTCCTCTTGGCTATCTCTCAGATCTCTAGTACTTTCTGCAGAACTCTGCTCTCTCCTCAAGACCATCTTCCAACAGCTAGACTGCGCCTGGCCCCCAAAAGCCACAGCAGTATCGGCAATGAAATTCTAGCAAATCTTGGATTATGTTAGTCTAATTCTAGGAAAAAATGAAGCACATTTATTTTACTAGTACACTGGTACCTTTTTCCCACTTTACCAGGAAATATGAATAAGTCTTCTTTATTCCAACTGAAACTCACTCAGCAAATCCCTCGTGCCTTGTTTTCCAGGCCAATTTCCTCTAAACTTGGTTCCCAAACCTGTGCTTCTCATAGTAGACCGCTACACGTAAAGTTTATCCTTTCACTAGGAAAACCAACAAAAGATCTCTTACGTCAATACAAAGGTCTTCCAACACACTAAGAGGCCATGTATGACTGCTACTTGTCCTGGAATCTTTACATCTCCAACCTCAAAATAGTATCTGTTTGTGAGAGTAAACTGTGCTTTAGTAAGCAGATCCATCTTTTTACAGTCATTTGGAGGGCAGACGTCCTAAAAGAGGTTTGTAAGCATTAGAAAAGTTTGTATTAGACTTGTTTGGCATCCATCAACAGCTTTACTCCAGAGAGAGGATGAGAAATCAAAGTATTTTAAGATACCAGGGTTAACTTTCCCTCAGGAGGAAGAACCACTAATCACCCCTGCTCCCTCAAAAACCAAGCATAATTATTAGTGAAGAGTAGATGTCCTTATTTATCTCATCGTTCCATGACAACCTCCAAACTTACCTGGTATCCTGATAAAAGACCAGCCGTTCTGAGGCCTGATCCCTAACAGCCCTCCTGGATACTCTGGGAAGAACTGGGAGCATTGCTTCAGCCACTCAGCTGCCAGCTCGGGGGCTCCATGGAGCACACACTGCTTTGCTTGGAGACTTCCTCCTTCCCTTAGTGCCCTGCGCTCGTATTCTGCGCTTCGGTCATTGCAGTAGAACTCCAGCGGCACAGCTGTTACCTACAAGTAAAATATTTAATCATCAATGCTCTCGTTCAGACTTCCCCTCATTCCCAAATCCACAGTTCAGCTACCTTCAAATTTTATAAGTCAAATCATTACTGACACGCGCTGATTGAGAACAATCTTAAGACTTGGTTTAAAATAAGCAAATAGGCAACATCTGCCCACACCACACAAAGGTCCTACGAGCGTCAGGCATGGACTACTTGCCTTCTGATAAACAAGGCCTTGTGCCAATTGCTACATAACCGACAGCAGAGCTCAGAGTAGAAGAATAATATCCCTGCTGCACCTCTCACTTTGCCTGGATTTCTTTTTTTAAATTATATTTTATTTTTACCCTTCACAATCAAGTCTTTACCCAGCAGAGATGAGATTTCCATATCATCCTTAACAGAAATTCATGTGATGATTTAAAATTAGGAAGACACATAAATTAGAAAGGAAAAAAAAATGAACAGGAAAACTGCCCTGTTCTGGAACAACATATTTCTCAGCCTTGACATACGATTTGAACAGAAACAGTGCAAATGAGCACAGGGTGACCTTTTTCTTCTGGTTGTTCTGTGAATCCCTTGCCCTATTACCTGCCTCAGTACATACAAACCAGCTGGACAAACCAGCGTTGCAAACACAGGAACTCTGATTTCACACTACGTGAGCTATTCTGAAATGGCTCCATCACTTTAACTCCCCCTGCTATGCTCCATCCACCCAAACCCGGACAGAGGGTGGAAGGTCCATGTTAGCCAAAGAGGTATATGCCCAATGGCAAGATCCTCGAGTAAAGAGTTCATTCCAGCAGACAAGACTGTCCTTCATACAATCTGTAGCTATCTCCTACCTCTTCTTTGCCAGGGTTAAGGCACAACTTCAGGATATTGAGGTAATAAAAACCAAGTGCAATCAAGCCATGATACAGCCAGGACAGCCCACTCTGCTGGGTCTGTCTTATTGTCTTATGACACTTCACCAAGAGTTAAACTGCACGATCCAAAGTAACTACAAGAATTGCAACACTTTCACTCAAATAGAAATACATAACAATTCACTATGTAGCACAAGAATCTTTCCAATAAAAATGCACACAGCCAACTTCTTCCCCCTGTCTTTTCTGAATATAAATGTCGTTTGGGCCAATGTTTTGGGATAAGCATTTACAAAAGCTATTTATAACCCAATTTACGAAAGAAAGTTAGTAGAAACTTTCACATACTATCAAGAGATAACATATTGGTAAACTCACTTATAAATGAAACTAAAAGTTAATATTAGATGAGTAACCCTGCATCATGAACTTTAAACAGAGAAAAGCTATGCATTTGCAGTGTTTCTTGGTTTCTTCACCCCTATAGGAAACAAACAAATCACTACTTTAGCAGTCATTGCTGTTTTTATTTCAGAACTACAATTAAAAAAAGATCATCCACATAGATTCATGTAAGTTTGTAAGTTAAAAACATTGTCATGAATCCTAACACCGTGCAAAATGAACACATTGCCTAGGGGACTATGAAAAGCAGTGTAACAAATGAGAAAGAACACAGAAGAAATCAAACTTGTGAAAGTTTTCACATTTTAAAAAAGGAGACAGAGCTGCATAGGAAAAAACAGTCTGCGAATCTGTAGGGTTTGATGGTGAACAGCAAGCAGCTGAATTTCTGGAGAATCGAGAAAGGGTGGGGGTTTGATATTGGGACAATTGAAACACTTTAAACTCAGTGAAAAAACTATCTTTCTATCGCAGCCAAAAAGCTTTAACTTAACTTGAAGGAGGATAAATTTTTTGTTCCAGCTTACTCTAGCATGACATAATTAACTGCTACATATTGAGAACATACTTAACACTGTATCATGCAAATGAAAATATTTTAATGGATCAACTAAATGATAAACAATAAAATAGTTTAAATATCAACCCTTTTACATACCATGCTTTAGAACTATTAGATGAAGGGAGCAATGCATACCTCAGGACAGACTGCCTGGTACCTTAGGTGCTGCCTGCTCCTCTCTGAACATTTACCAGCTACCTCAAAGTAAAAGGTACCAAGCAGGAGTGGATCACAGGCTTCCACCAAGAATATCAAGTTTTACAGGAGCTCTTCTCGTGGGAAGAAATTCATCTCACAAACAAAGACTTTTTTTGCAAGGCCAAATCAATTGTTTGAACAGATTCATAAGCACTATTATAGTACATATCAAAATAAAATCAAAAAAGCAATCTTAGCAATAATGGTAAAGCTATTGTTTTGCAAGACGCCAGGAGGTATTTTTAAACCAGATTGGTTTATGGGTCTATGCACACAGTCACATGAAACACTACAAATTCAAAGGGACTGTGTTAAGCAAGACTTTGTATACATTCCCACTCCTTAGTAGATAACTGTTAGAGCTGATGCTGTCTTGTACTGCCATCTGCAGTCAGAGCATAGGACTGGCTTTTGTGGGAGAGGGCAAAAAACTCTCCTAATTCAAGTCTTCTTGCCTGAAAACTGACAGACACCACAACAACAGTACAGACTTAGTAGTTTATTTTAAAGGACACTATTAGCCATCACATTTCAGTTCATATTTCTACACTGGATACACTGGAACAAATACTCTCTCCAGCACAACCAACCTGTCATATTTATTTCCAGGACACCTAGGACCATCAGCCACTACACACAAAACAGAGCAGATAAATTTCTGACACAGAAAAGAGGCTTATCTACTGAAATCAATATGGAGAATTGAAAACACTAGGATTTTTAAAAGAAAAATAAAGTCACATCATAAAATTCCACAAGCTACATTTCAGTAATACCTCATCTAAAGGAAGTGCTCGTAGGAGACAAACTTTGTGTGCACCTCAGTGCAATTTCTACATTAACAAGAACAAATCTTCCCCTGTAGGAAGTACACCCGTGTAACACTGACATCTGAGGACAAAGGCTATCTTTAGTGTCAGCTCCATACTTTTTAAAAATGCATACACATACTTCTAGGGTAGAAGCCTGCATCTTCTACATGGCCTTACAAGAAAAAACAACACATTTCTGAAACAGATCAAAAAATTCTTCTATTCAAGCTCTTCCTTTTTTGTCACGGCACAGCTTTTTTAGGATTTTTTCCCCAGGTTTTTCTTTTGTGGTTTTACTCATAACAAAAGTTAGAGTAGTCCTTAGAAGTAAACCCTCCTATGTTGCCACATTCTTCTCAAACTGATTGAATGTAACAGTCCTGGTTCAGAGACGTATGCAAAAAATACAGCGATAGGAATATATGAATGCATTGCCACCTTAAATTCATTAACTTAGTTTAATTAGGGTAATTGTAAAATGCTTCCTGCATTTATCTCCATGCAAAGTTAACCTTTCAGATGTTGTGAGATGTGCAAAACCACTTCTCACCACAATACCTCTGACACACAGGGATCTATGAACTGCTAAACTAAACCAAACAATAGTACTCTAATGAGCTTCTTAATGAATACAAGATCCATACTCCAAGTTACTTTTTCTTTTTTTTTGTGATTGAGGACTGTCTACTCCAGAAAATTGCTTGCACAGAAAGAAAACTACAAACACTGAAGCCTCCCCTCACCACTACCCCCCGCAGCTGCTACATAAACATACGCTCCTATTTCTATCATTCGCTCCATTAACTTCCCAAAATTCATCACAGGTCAAACAACAACATAAGGCTATAGTTTCTGACAACATATGTGCTCTTTCTGCTGCTTCAGGTCTTCTACCCTCCTGCCAAAAGTTTCTAACAAGCGTAAAATCAAGTCTTTGTATTCCTAGAAACAAAAAGCCATGCCTCCACTTAATCATTTTTATACACCAGCCAAGCCAAAACAAGCAACTTGTGTTCACTAGAATGTATGTTAGATATGATCTCTCCGCAGCTTTCCTTTCCCTTCCTATGTAGCCTTCTGAGCCCTTCTCCTCCATTCCTAATGTACAGGAAGTATTCAACATATTTATCTGCAATGCAGGTTCCAGTACAAAGGGTGACAAAGGATGAAATAGAATCAAAGGAATCTGAAGAAGTGTTTTTCACAATTTACTCTCAGAATAACTGCATGTTCTCGAACCAGGTAAATGTGTTCTGACAGGGAGGCAATGTGTGACTTCGAGAATTCAGTTGGATCCCTGGCCCCTAGAGCTGCAGGCACAGACAAATTCAGCTCAAGGAGCAGCTCGTTGGTGATAAGCAGAGTCTTACTTGCCATCCTCCCTTCTCCAGATCTCTCATAAGAGTTTCAGTCTTCTTGCCTGAAAACTGACAGACACCACAACAACAGTACAGACTTAGTAGTTTATTTTAAAGGACACTATTAGCCATCACATTTCAGTTCATATTTCTACACTGGATACACTGGAACAAATACTCTCTCCAGCACAACCAACCTGTCATATTTATTTCCAGGACACCTAGGACCATCAGCCACTACACACAAAACAGAGCAGATAAATTTCTGACACAGAAAAGAGGCTTATCTACTGAAATCAATATGGAGAATTGAAAACACTAGGATTTTTAAAAGAAAAATAAAGTCACATCATAAAATTCCACAAGCTACATTTCAGTAATACCTCATCTAAAGGAAGTGCTCGTAGGAGACAAACTTTGTGTGCACCTCAGTGCAATTTCTACATTAACAAGAACAAATCTTCCCCTGTAGGAAGTACACCCATGTAACACTGACATCTGAGGATAAAGGCTATCTTTAGTGTCAGCTCCATACTTTTTAAAAATGCATACACATACTTCTAGGGTAGAAGCCTGCATCTTCTACATGGCCTTACAAGAAAAAACAACACATTTCTGAAACAGATCAAAAAATTCTTCTATTCAAGCTCTTCCTTTTTTGTCACGGCACAGCTTTTTTAGGATTTTTTCCCCAGGTTTTTCTTTTGTGGTTTTACTCATAACAAAAGTTAGAGTAGTCCTTAGAAGTAAACCCTCCTATGTTGCCACATTCTTCTCAAACTGATTGAATGTAACAGTCCTGGTTCAGAGACGTATGCAAAAAATACAGCGATAGGAATATATGAATGCATTGCCACCTTAAATTCATTAACTTAGTTTAATTAGGGTAATTGTAAAATGCTTCCTGCATTTATCTCCATGCAAAGTTAACCTTTCAGATGTTGTGAGATGTGCAAAACCACTTCTCACCACAATACCTCTGACACACAGGGATCTATGAACTGCTAAACTAAACCAAACAATAGTACTCTAAACTGAATTAATGAGCTTCTTAATGAATACAAGATCCATACTCCAAGTTACTTTTTCTTTTTTTTTGTGATTGAGGACTGTCTACTCCAGAAAATTGCTTGCACAGAAAGAAAACTACAAACACTGAAGCCTCCCCTCACCACTACCCCCCGCAGCTGCTACATAAACATACGCTCCTATTTCTATCATTCGCTCCATTAACTTCCCAAAATTCATCACAGGTCAAACAACAACAGAAGGCTATAGTTTCTGACAACATATGTGCTCTTTCTGCTGCTTCAGGTCTTCTACCCTCCTGCCAAAAGTTTCTAACAAGCGTAAAATCAAGTCTTTGTATTCCTAGAAACAAAAAGCCATGCCTCCACTTAATCATTTTTATACACCAGCCAAGCCAAAACAAGCAACTTGTGTTCACTAGAATGTATGTTAGATATGATCTCTCCGCAGCTTTCCTTTCCCTTCCTATGTAGCCTTCTGAGCCCTTCTCCTCCATTCCTAATGTACAGGAAGTATTCAACATATTTATCTGCAATGCAGGTTCCAGTACAAAGGGTGACAAAGGATGAAATAGAATCAAAGGAATCTGAAGAAGTGTTTTTCACAATTTACTCTCAGAATAACTGCATGTTCTCGAACCAGGTAAATGTGTTCTGACAGGGAGGCAATGTGTGACTTCGAGAATTCAGTTGGATCCCTGGCCCCTAGAGCTGCAGGCACAGACAAATTCAGCTCAAGGAGCAGCTCGTTGGTGATAAGCAGAGTCTTACTTGCCATCCTCCCTTCTCCAGATGCCAATGTATAATTGCACATGCAGTCCCATTTGATCAAGCCAGCAGCAATAACATTAACTAAAGAATATAGCATCTGGATAGCCTGCTAATATAAATATATTTTGTCCAGCTTTGTCATGATCCAACAACATGGAATGAAAACAACAGCCATGGATTTAGGAAGGTCTCGTGTCAGCCCAGTAGACTTCAGATAAAGTAACTTCAAAATTCAGTTAATAGTGGATGGACAATCCCAAGTGGTACCACTTAATATCCAAAAGATTTAGAAAATACCAACTTGAGTAATCCTTATATATTGCAATCTGGTGTTTCCTTTTTGGAGCACAAACTGACCCAAAGACAGAAAACGAACCTCCTTTTCAAAAATGCTTTGCTCCTCAGCCCCTCTTTGTCATCAGAGTTGACCAAACACTCAACCCATTCTGTTCATACCACACCTACATCTCCCGCTTAGATTACTGGGGAATAATCTACTTGACAATCTCTTCTATAATTTTACTGCTTTTGGGATTAGGAGAGAAAGTGAAACCTGCATATCTCAGAACAACTCCTGGTGGGTGCATCTTACAATTTTCCTTTTCCCTTCAGTACACATTACAGTCACTTCCCCTATGAAAAAAATCCCGCTATTGAATACAGTAGCAAAAGGATATCCTCACAACAGTTCTACCCAACCAGAAGAAACTAATAGATCATCCTGTTCCTAAGACATAATTCAGACAAGATTTAAAACACAATAGAAAATACATAATTTACAACTTAACTTGGACTTACCCGTGGGCTAGCCATGCACAGGAAGGACGGCAGCTCAGTCACCTGGCAGCACCGTACACATGAGGTAGCTGATCTCCTTCGGTGTATGACATGATCTGTATAGCCAGTAACTGCTTTACAGTGGCTACTGAACACAAGGTTCTGAAAACAAAATTAAAATTAAGAAGTTACCATGTCTAAGAAGAAAAACTCCTCTTAAATCTTGTAACCACCCGTGAGATAGACAGTCAAAGGACATTATCACCAAATATTTCTCTTTGAAAAAGGAAACTCTACATATCTTCTGCAGTGACCGCATACACGATCTTTGTGGAATTATCAGACCATTCAAATGGTTTGAAATCAGAATAGCTTGTATCCATACTTGCCTTTATGCTCAGTTAGAACCAGAAAGAAATTCTTCCTTCTTTGAACTTTTTGACCTTAGCTTTTATAAAGAAGGGAGTACAGGAATATTCTAGGAGGTCTTGACCATCAAACTGTTTTCTAACTACTCCTTTATCTATCTTGAAGCATGGGTAAAATGAAATTTTGCAGAGAAAAAAAATTAAGACTCTAAATGTGACTGGACTGGTATCTTTGGACTTTCATCTTTCCCAACCTTTTCTCCTTTCCTGTGCAAAATGGCTCTGAAAGTTATCCTGCAGATTTCCAAGGTGCCATGTGTAAAACCTGGAATTCGCCACAAGTGTATTGATGTCCATTTGACACAGAAAAATATATTGACCCAAAATGGGGGGGCACACTGAAATGACACTGCAGTTTAAAGAAAGGAGAGCTGTCTGAAGACGCTCAACTTTACACAGAAAAAGAACAGAAAAAATTTTATTTTCTTGCATCAGTTATTATACTTCCTTTTCTATTGTAAATATCTCCATCAAACAAGAAAATAAACTGCTTATAGACTACGCCGTTTTTGCTGCTTAGTTTTTACTCTGAGTCTTCTATATTCATAACAACCAATTGTTATATATTGTTATGTATATTTGTTTCCTATAGCATACAGAGCATTATTCTGTATACTACAGGAATCATGCAACAAAAAAGCAACATGAAGAAGTATATCTCTCACTGCCACAGGATGACAGGATGTGCTGCCCTGACAATTCTAGTTCACTTAAGTAAAATGTAAACAGCATCTAAAGCTTTGGCATTGTTCTGCTCCGGTTCCTAAAGCGCCAAAATTAACTGCATGCTACTTTTATTCTGCATAGCCTCCCCATTTTCTAAAATCCCAGTGTTTGAAATTCTAAGCATCCGGGCACATAACAGAAGCAGACACCTTTTATACCATCGTGTCATACACTGGGCATATGCACTCCTACATATGTCAGAAAAAAGCTAGAACACATCCAGAGCAATAGTCTTATCATGGTTCATGCATTCTGGGCCCTTTCTGGTTCCAGATGTAAATGCACTGCACAAGATGCAGATGGCTAACCCATACAATTTGGAATGTGCTGACAAGGGAAAAAAACAGTCTTATTCTACATACGTGCCAACACCACCTCAGAAATACAATCAGTCAGTCCCAGCATGTAAGTGGGTCTTGCAGCTGCTACCAGAGCAACTCGTGGTCTGGAGCTGGCAAAAAGAAAGTTCATACTCTCTGACTGAACATCTGCTCCTCTATATAAAAGGTGAGAGCAGAAATAGCTGACAATAGCCTTTCACTGACACTCAGCAGGGCTAAACAAGCACAGGTCAAAGCTTGGGCCACAGTGGATAATGTGAAGTGATCCCAAAAACAGGCTCTTACTCAGCTGGCAATTCTTCCTCAGTAATGCTAGCTTAAGCAACAACTGCTTCACGTGTTCACTCCTGTCCCCGCAGAGCCCCTTCTTGCTGGCCTAGCTGCCTGCATTCATTAAGATGCTGATGAAGATGAAAATAAACCCTTGCCCCTCCACTCTGAGTTAGTTTTGTGATTTGTTTCACCACCTGGTAAAACAGCAGAGTGGGCAACGCAAGGCTGGGAGTACACAGCTGCGGACAACAGATAAGAACGCTGGATTATCCATCTGAGGACCAGAAATGGTGGTGGTTGGAAGTAACGAAAGGACAGCAAGGGTCAGCAGGGAAAAGTGACTTCCCTCTCAGCAACAGCAGGCTACCAGCAGGCTACACGACCACTTCAGCTCAAAGTCCCCGTCCTCCCCACCCCTGGCCCACATACTGGGGGTACAGCTGGTTTACAAGGAGAAATAAACATTGCACGCAGTCACAAGGGGTTTCCATTAAGTCTTACGACAGCAAGCACTGGCATACTGGTTGTGGCCTGGTCGTCAGAGGGGTTCGTTAACTTTATTTCCTAGAAAGTGAGAGTTCAAGAAATGGATAGAGAGGAAGCTAACATACTGTAATTCCAAACCTGTGCAAGCCTGTTACTTAACTCTCTTTTGGAAGCCAGTACTGACGATGGCTTTAGCCCAATTAGACATATCCATGAAGAAACACAAGGGAAAACTTCCAAGAAGGTATCCAAAAATAAAAGTATTATTTTTATATGTACACAGCGTTATAAGTAGTTCTGGTAGCTGGGCATTAATCTGGTTCTCAGCACCATGCTTCCTGTGTACAAATTACGGGCAGGTCACGTCAGAAACATCCCCCTCTGAATTCCTTGACTTAGGCAGCCATTAAGTATTCATGAGGAGAGCAGACACCAGAGATAAGAGGGACAGGGGAAACCAGCCTCCCGTCGGTCACACACACGGAACAGACCGGGTAAGGTGACAGAACTGAACACAGCCACGGCTCTGAAATGGATCGGGTACCTTAGAACAACAAAGCCAAGAGCTAAAGAGGAGGATTGTTAAAAAATAAGTATGTACACATCTACTGCAACCACGCAAGCCAAAGGAAGTGTTGAAAGTATTTCTGTATTGAAAGTGTTTCTGTATTGGAAGCAGAGCTGCATATAAATACATAAATACGTGTGATTGACGAAAGGCCTTTCTGTATTGGAAGCAGAGCTGCGTATAAATACATAAATACGTGTGATTGACGAAAAGCTGGACGTGAGCTGGCAATGCGTGCTGGCAGCCCAGAAAGCCAACTGCACCCTGGGCTGCATCAAGAGAAGCGTGGTCAGCAGGTTGAGAGAGGTGATTTTGCCCCTCTACTCTGCCTTGGTGAGACCCCACCTGGAGTATGGTGTCCACCTCTTGTCCACCCTACATAAGAAAGGCATGGACATGTTGGAGTGAGTGCAGAGGAGGCTATGCAGATGATCAGATAGCTGGAACCCCTCTGCCGTCAGGACAGGCTGAGAGAGTTGGGGTTGCTCAGCCTGGAGAAGAGAATGCTCTGGGGAGACATTATTGTGGCCTTTTTGCAAGAAAGGCCCCATTTCAGTAGGGCCTGCAGCAATAGGACATGGGGTAACGGTTTTAAACTAGAAGACAGTGGATTCAGAGTAGAATAAGGAAGAAATTTTTTTAAATGAGGGTGGTGAAACACAGGAACAGGTTGCCCAGAAAGGTAACATTCAAGGTCAGGTTGGAAGGGTCAACCTGATCTAGGTGAAGATGTCCCTGCTCATTGCAGGGGGGTTGGACAAGATGATCTTTGGAGTTGCCTTCCAAGGCAAACTATTCTATGATTGCTACCAGCAACTTAAGCTCATTAACACTCTTGATTTTTTTAAAGGAAGAAAATTAAGAAAACAAAGGAGAGTGGGATTCACCTCAACAGATCAGATTTTATATTAATTCAAGTCAATGTATATACATACACACATTGTGGAGGTGCTGAGTAAGGGGAATGAAGAAACCTCACACTGCAAGGCATTTCTGTGTTCACATGAAAAAACTCTTACTATCTTTAGATAGATGTCACCTCAATTTCAGAAAGTTCTATTAAAAATAAATGTGTCTTCTTTTTTTGTCTACTGACTTATTTTCATAGTTTGTCTCATATCGGAAATGCTGATCTGAGCAGTTAAGAAAAGCCTTTCCAGATTTATACCATTTCCTTTTTCCTCTGTTTCTCCCCCTCCTCGCTCCCTACAAGTTACTATCTTATTAAGCCCTAGAAAAAGCCTTGGGAAATTTTACATTCAAAGTTTCTCAAATTTGGGTTAAGATAAAAGTGAATTCATTTTCACTCAGGATGATGATGCATGCTGCTAAAAGGCATGTGAAGAGCAGTTTGTTTTTCAACTTTCCCTTTGGTTTTGACATTTTCTTCTTTTTCAGATGTTCTATATGTAAGCTGTGCAAACAAAATTCTGCAAGACAGAGCTTGTTTTAAAGTGACTTTAGCTGGTAATTTGTCTAAGATGCAGGTTACAAAACAGTTCAAAAGAATCTGTCATAACTGTAGGGCTAAAATTCCTTTAGATTTTCTGAGGTTATCACAAATGCACTGTATTGCACACACTGATGAACTTTGCTCTTGAGCTTGTTGTTTTCTGTGTTAAAGGTACTAGTTACACCAGTCACTAGTTACATGCAGTCACAGGACTGGGACCCCCAGAGACGCAAGTAATGAATGACTTTCTCAAAGAACAGAAATTATTTGGAGAAATCAAATTACAGTTAAGTCTGGCCAGGTTGTGGTACGGGTGAGTCTGCAACCTAAACCTATATGTGAATATTCCATATCTCATATTTAATATTGATAATGTTAACTCACCTTTTGCTCTTTAAGAAAATATAATGACTTTCGTTTTAATACTTATACACACTAACCCAAAGGCTATGTAAAAATCTAGATTTTCTTTTTACATATGTAAAAATGCATGCTACCTTGTGTAAGTGCATACAACTTTTGCAACTTCTGACACTGTCCTCTACTCCTCAACTGTTAGGCTACAAAATTAATGGCTCCACCCAAGTTTTCCTCAACCATACCAAGGAGAGGACAGAGCTACAGTATCTACTTTCAGAGATAAGCATTTACAGTGTCAGTATACAAACCCTTTAATATCATCTTAAACAAAACTGAGTGCAAATCCACAGACACTTTAGCAAGCTAGACATGGAAACGCAGAATATTTAAACACCAGCACGGTCAGAGTTAACTGGCATACATCTCAGTTGGCTTGCTCTTTGTTTGATAACTAGGACTCATTTTGTTGGCTTTGCTGTTAACGCTGCAAAACATGACACCAAGCCCAAGGCTGGTTTCCTACTGCTTCTGCGTCTTCGATTTCAACTTCCTCTACACGCTATTCAATTGAATTCTGGCTATCTCCTTTCCCCTTCCACACTCATGAACAGAAGTAATATTCCCTAGAGAAATTTGGCACAATCTCACTGTTTTAGAAAAGATTTTTGTACTGCATATCTGCTAACTGCCCTAAGATGCTTTCTTGACTTTACGCTAGCACTTTTGTGAACTTATTTCCTCCTGAAACGAATCAATGGAGTTGTAACCTAACTCAGGAAATCAACAGCAATTTAGTCACAAAAAGACAAAACCTTCACACAAATCCCAGGCAAAATATTAGAGAAAATAACCTCCCGTTACACAGCAAGATGAACACATTTAGAGTCTCCCAGACAGGAGCAGAAGCGAGTTTCAGAGTAGAAAGACACCACTGATAATGCTCATCCACCAGCTCTGAAAAACTGCTAGGCTGAAGTCTCTGCTTTCCCCAGTTGCTGCAACAATGTATTGAATTTAAGAAGAGGAGTTGGTTTCAGTCAGAAAAAAGGCATCTTACATGTAGAAAAACATTACAAAACTCTTAAATTTACATATAGAATCCATCACTGACAAATCACGAATCTAGTTCTGCTGCTCCAGTAATATTTTTAAGAATTAATTAGAAGTCTTTGAGTTGATTTATTTTTTATAGTAAGTTTTGAAGTGGTATCTTCACATGGGAGGAACATAGCAGTTGCACGATTTTGCTGTTCACTCTGAACTTCATTAACTCTATCTAGTAAGGCAGATAACGAAGCCATCCTATTTCCAAGTTTGTATTTGTCATTTCTCACTAGTGAGGATTTGCTACTGTGATGTGGCCAGCACAGAAATTTTGCTTACCTGCAGCAAAGTGCAGCTGTGCAAGTTAGGGAAAGACAGCGGGAAATTTACATCAAGCAGGAAATCCCTGTTCCTCAGACAGCATGACCCCTGCTGTTTCTCCCCTTCGCTCTCCGCCCAGGAGCGCATGTGATGGAGCCTGTAGGATGCCTTCAGAGACAGGAAAAGAGCTAACCACCTGAAACAAAACACAGTAGGTAACATTTATTCACTGCTTTGTAAAAGAAAGGCTTGAGTATATTTACAACATAACTATTGGACACAAATGTTTTTTTACAATCTCAGGTTTACAGTGTCCCAACGTAAAGGAAGTATTTTTTGCTACACATCTTCCAATTATATTACTCTTTTTTTCATTTTTTCTAAGGTGGCTTTACTGAATCGAAATTATTAAATCAGAATACACTTTGAAGCACTCTGTTTAAAAGGGTCAAGCTCAAGTTAGCCACTGCTACTTAAAATTTCACTCTGACTTCTCTATATATTGCTCCATACAGAGTTTATCATAAAGATCATTCAGATAGATCAAGACAGATTTGTCTTATGTTAGTGAAACACAGACAAGAAACAGTGGTCCAATATAACCACAACAATAAAAGTATATCACACTTACAAAGCCCTAAGGAAAACACCGATATTTATCAATAAAGACTTGCTTTTATTCTCAAGTTTCATACAGTCACTATCTAACTTCAGTCAGAGTACTGTCTGTTCCAATATTTAAACAGATCACCTCCCTTTCCAAGGTAATACAGCTCACGGTGCTAAAAATCCATTATCCTAAGTCTACACATTGGAGTTCCATTCCCTATTAAAAACAGCACATGTGGAAAGTAGACAATACGGCTCGGAGCTGAAGAACAACTATCACAGAACAAGCTTACTTGGCCTGTGTTAAAACATGAGCTCAAGTTCAATTAGTAAGCACTGCAATAAAGTGGCCTTCAAAAGTCTGGATTTTGCACTTGATAGTGCCAGCAACCTCCAGCGTGATCCTAAGCAAACTCTTCTGTTGCCCTTTGACTGTGTTGTGTGTTTACAATGTCAAATCTTCGTAACAGAGGTTTTCTTTTGAAAGAGGCATAAAAATTGCCTTGCATGACAGTGCCCTACACCTAGAGGAACGCTCTAGAAGCTGCCATAATACTAGATAATGACAGGCAAGTGATAATATTAGGAGGCATAAAAAATGCAGTCTTATGGAGAGATGCCTCTAACATTACCTTAATTACTATAAAAATAAATAAGAAAAAGTTGTTCTCACCTGGCTAAATGTCCCTGATTCATGAGGTTTGCCATTTCTGCTGGAGAGACATCAATAAATCGGAGAAAAGAAAAACAGCTTTCTTCATTGATGCCTGTATCACAGAAACACTGAAGTTAGGCCAATGCATTTCACAGACACTCATAGCTAAAAAAGATACATTCACTTCATCAATTCAAGATACATATTCTCTGACAAATGACAAACCTAGGTGAATAAAAAGGAGATTCTAATTTAACCTAGAACTTTTAGAAATATTGAAAATTTAGTCTGAATTGCTGACTCCAAGTTCCAGTTCATTTTCTAGTCTGGGCAAAAGAAGGGCGTTTACCAAAAAGACAAATATATTCTTGGCCAGAAAGCCACGTAGCAGGTAAGGGCATTGATTGTGCCTCCTAATAATCAATAGGCAGTGTGCACAAACACTATCTGCCAGGCGTCTGACCAGAGCACACACAGCTCAGGATGCCTGCCCACCATGCTCCCTCTCACCCAGACAGGTTGGAAGGAGATGTAGGAATCGTGGGGGAATGTGAGTATGGGCATAAGGATGCCACAGATATGGTGAGGACAATGGATGCACTGCAGTGAAGTGTGGGGAGCAGAGTAGACATGTTTCAGTGTTAACGAAAAAAGCCTTTCAGGCCCACCCATGTGGTAAGGTGACAGAACTGAACACAGCCACGGCTCTGAAATGGATCGGGTACCTTAGAACAACAAAGCCAAGAGCTAAAGAGGAGGATTGTTAAAAAATAAGTATGTACACATCTACTGCAACCACGCAAGCCAAAGGAAGTGTTGAAAGAGGCCTTTCTGTATTGGAAGCAGAGCTGCGTATAAATACATAAATACGTGTGATTGACGAAAAGCTGGACGTGAGCTGGCAATGCGTGCTGGCAGCCCAGAAAGCCAACTGCACCCTGGGCTGCATCAAGAGAAGCGTGGTCAGCAGGTTGAGAGAGGTGATTTTGCCCCTCTACTCTGCCTTGGTGAGACCCCACCTGGAGTATGGTGTCCACCTCTTGTCCACCCTACATAAGAAAGGCATGGACATGTTGGAGTGAGTGCAGAGGAGGCTATGCAGATGATCAGATAGCTGGAACCCCTCTGCCGTCAGGACAGGCTGAGAGAGTTGGGGTTGCTCAGCCTGGAGAAGAGAATGCTCTGGGGAGACATTATTGTGGCCTTTTTGCAAGAAAGGCCCCATTTCAGTAGGGCCTGCAGCAATAGGACATGGGGTAACGGTTTTAAACTAGAAGACAGTGGATTCAGAGTAGAATAAGGAAGAAATTTTTTTAAATGAGGGTGGTGAAACACAGGAACAGGTTGCCCAGAAAGGTAACATTCAAGGTCAGGTTGGAAGGGTCAACCTGATCTAGGTGAAGATGTCCCTGCTCATTGCAGGGGGGTTGGACAAGATGATCTTTGGAGTTGCCTTCCAAGGCAAACTATTCTATGATTGCTACCAGCAACTTAAGCTCATTAACACTCTTGATTTTTTTAAAGGAAGAAAATTAAGAAAACAAAGGAGAGTGGGATTCACCTCAACAGATCAGATTTTATATTAATTCAAGTCAATGTATATACATACACACATTGTGGAGGTGCTGAGTAAGGGGAATGAAGAAACCTCACACTGCAAGGCATTTCTGTGTTCACATGAAAAAACTCTTACTATCTTTAGATAGATGTCACCTCAATTTCAGAAAGTTCTATTAAAAATAAATGTGTCTTCTTTTTTTGTCTACTGACTTATTTTCATAGTTTGTCTCATATCGGAAATGCTGATCTGAGCAGTTAAGAAAAGCCTTTCCAGATTTATACCATTTCCTTTTTCCTCTGTTTCTCCCCCTCCTCGCTCCCTACAAGTTACTATCTTATTAAGCCCTAGAAAAAGCCTTGGGAAATTTTACATTCAAAGTTTCTCAAATTTGGGTTAAGATAAAAGTGAATTCATTTTCACTCAGGATGATGATGCATGCTGCTAAAAGGCATGTGAAGAGCAGTTTGTTTTTCAACTTTCCCTTTGGTTTTGACATTTTCTTCTTTTTCAGATGTTCTATATGTAAGCTGTGCAAACAAAATTCTGCAAGACAGAGCTTGTTTTAAAGTGACTTTAGCTGGTAATTTGTCTAAGATGCAGGTTACAAAACAGTTCAAAAGAATCTGTCATAACTGTAGGGCTAAAATTCCTTTAGATTTTCTGAGGTTATCACAAATGCACTGTATTGCACACACTGATGAACTTTGCTCTTGAGCTTGTTGTTTTCTGTGTTAAAGGTACTAGTTACACCAGTCACTAGTTACATGCAGTCACAGGACTGGGACCCCCAGAGACGCAAGTAATGAATGACTTTCTCAAAGAACAGAAATTATTTGGAGAAATCAAATTACAGTTAAGTCTGGCCAGGTTGTGGTACGGGTGAGTCTGCAACCTAAACCTATATGTGAATATTCCATATCTCATATTTAATATTGATAATGTTAACTCACCTTTTGCTCTTTAAGAAAATATAATGACTTTCGTTTTAATACTTATACACACTAACCCAAAGGCTATGTAAAAATCTAGATTTTCTTTTTACATATGTAAAAATGCATGCTACCTTGTGTAAGTGCATACAACTTTTGCAACTTCTGACACTGTCCTCTACTCCTCAACTGTTAGGCTACAAAATTAATGGCTCCACCCAAGTTTTCCTCAACCATACCAAGGAGAGGACAGAGCTACAGTATCTACTTTCAGAGATAAGCATTTACAGTGTCAGTATACAAACCCTTTAATATCATCTTAAACAAAACTGAGTGCAAATCCACAGACACTTTAGCAAGCTAGACATGGAAACGCAGAATATTTAAACACCAGCACGGTCAGAGTTAACTGGCATACATCTCAGTTGGCTTGCTCTTTGTTTGATAACTAGGACTCATTTTGTTGGCTTTGCTGTTAACGCTGCAAAACATGACACCAAGCCCAAGGCTGGTTTCCTACTGCTTCTGCGTCTTCGATTTCAACTTCCTCTACACGCTATTCAATTGAATTCTGGCTATCTCCTTTCCCCTTCCACACTCATGAACAGAAGTAATATTCCCTAGAGAAATTTGGCACAATCTCACTGTTTTAGAAAAGATTTTTGTACTGCATATCTGCTAACTGCCCTAAGATGCTTTCTTGACTTTACGCTAGCACTTTTGTGAACTTATTTCCTCCTGAAACGAATCAATGGAGTTGTAACCTAACTCAGGAAATCAACAGCAATTTAGTCACAAAAAGACAAAACCTTCACACAAATCCCAGGCAAAATATTAGAGAAAATAACCTCCCGTTACACAGCAAGATGAACACATTTAGAGTCTCCCAGACAGGAGCAGAAGCGAGTTTCAGAGTAGAAAGACACCACTGATAATGCTCATCCACCAGCTCTGAAAAACTGCTAGGCTGAAGTCTCTGCTTTCCCCAGTTGCTGCAACAATGTATTGAATTTAAGAAGAGGAGTTGGTTTCAGTCAGAAAAAAGGCATCTTACATGTAGAAAAACATTACAAAACTCTTAAATTTACATATAGAATCCATCACTGACAAATCACGAATCTAGTTCTGCTGCTCCAGTAATATTTTTAAGAATTAATTAGAAGTCTTTGAGTTGATTTATTTTTTATAGTAAGTTTTGAAGTGGTATCTTCACATGGGAGGAACATAGCAGTTGCACGATTTTGCTGTTCACTCTGAACTTCATTAACTCTATCTAGTAAGGCAGATAACGAAGCCATCCTATTTCCAAGTTTGTATTTGTCATTTCTCACTAGTGAGGATTTGCTACTGTGATGTGGCCAGCACAGAAATTTTGCTTACCTGCAGCAAAGTGCAGCTGTGCAAGTTAGGGAAAGACAGCGGGAAATTTACATCAAGCAGGAAATCCCTGTTCCTCAGACAGCATGACCCCTGCTGTTTCTCCCCTTCGCTCTCCGCCCAGGAGCGCATGTGATGGAGCCTGTAGGATGCCTTCAGAGACAGGAAAAGAGCTAACCACCTGAAACAAAACACAGTAGGTAACATTTATTCACTGCTTTGTAAAAGAAAGGCTTGAGTATATTTACAACATAACTATTGGACACAAATGTTTTTTTACAATCTCAGGTTTACAGTGTCCCAACGTAAAGGAAGTATTTTTTGCTACACATCTTCCAATTATATTACTCTTTTTTTCATTTTTTCTAAGGTGGCTTTACTGAATCGAAATTATTAAATCAGAATACACTTTGAAGCACTCTGTTTAAAAGGGTCAAGCTCAAGTTAGCCACTGCTACTTAAAATTTCACTCTGACTTCTCTATATATTGCTCCATACAGAGTTTATCATAAAGATCATTCAGATAGATCAAGACAGATTTGTCTTATGTTAGTGAAACACAGACAAGAAACAGTGGTCCAATATAACCACAACAATAAAAGTATATCACACTTACAAAGCCCTAAGGAAAACACCGATATTTATCAATAAAGACTTGCTTTTATTCTCAAGTTTCATACAGTCACTATCTAACTTCAGTCAGAGTACTGTCTGTTCCAATATTTAAACAGATCACCTCCCTTTCCAAGGTAATACAGCTCACGGTGCTAAAAATCCATTATCCTAAGTCTACACATTGGAGTTCCATTCCCTATTAAAAACAGCACATGTGGAAAGTAGACAATACGGCTCGGAGCTGAAGAACAACTATCACAGAACAAGCTTACTTGGCCTGTGTTAAAACATGAGCTCAAGTTCAATTAGTAAGCACTGCAATAAAGTGGCCTTCAAAAGTCTGGATTTTGCACTTGATAGTGCCAGCAACCTCCAGCGTGATCCTAAGCAAACTCTTCTGTTGCCCTTTGACTGTGTTGTGTGTTTACAATGTCAAATCTTCGTAACAGAGGTTTTCTTTTGAAAGAGGCATAAAAATTGCCTTGCATGACAGTGCCCTACACCTAGAGGAACGCTCTAGAAGCTGCCATAATACTAGATAATGACAGGCAAGTGATAATATTAGGAGGCATAAAAAATGCAGTCTTATGGAGAGATGCCTCTAACATTACCTTAATTACTATAAAAATAAATAAGAAAAAGTTGTTCTCACCTGGCTAAATGTCCCTGATTCATGAGGTTTGCCATTTCTGCTGGAGAGACATCAATAAATCGGAGAAAAGAAAAACAGCTTTCTTCATTGATGCCTGTATCACAGAAACACTGAAGTTAGGCCAATGCATTTCACAGACACTCATAGCTAAAAAAGATACATTCACTTCATCAATTCAAGATACATATTCTCTGACAAATGACAAACCTAGGTGAATAAAAAGGAGATTCTAATTTAACCTAGAACTTTTAGAAATATTGAAAATTTAGTCTGAATTGCTGACTCCAAGTTCCAGTTCATTTTCTAGTCTGGGCAAAAGAAGGGCGTTTACCAAAAAGACAAATATATTCTTGGCCAGAAAGCCACGTAGCAGGTAAGGGCATTGATTGTGCCTCCTAATAATCAATAGGCAGTGTGCACAAACACTATCTGCCAGGCGTCTGACCAGAGCACACACAGCTCAGGATGCCTGCCCACCATGCTCCCTCTCACCCAGACAGGTTGGAAGGAGATGTAGGAATCGTGGGGGAATGAGAGTATGGGCATAAGGATGCCACAGATATGGTGAGGACAATGGATGCACTGCAGTGAAGTGTGGGGAGCAGAGTAGACATGTTTCAGTGTTAACGAAAAAAGCCTTTCAGGCCCACCCATGTGTACTGTGTAACCTCAATACCATTCACATATTTTTATTTTTTAACTTCTATAGAAAAATTATACTCTCCAAATTATTTTCCTTTTACGATATGCCGAAAAGTGATCCAAAGAAAAAGCCAATTATGAACACCAAAACAAACAGAAACCAGAATAATTGGCAAGATATACAGAAGTTAGAGAGTTACAGACAAGCGCAAACTCCTGCAGCTGCATCTGGTTCTTCTTACTTGAAAAGGGTTTTGCACAGTTGAGAGGTCCATGCTAACAGATTTCAGCACAGAAATGCAGCCAGGATATCTCTTGCTTTTTTCTCCTGAAGTTATTCCCACCCCAGCAGCTGAGCAATCTAGTTAGCTCTTTTTAGCGAAAAAAAAATCAATCATCTATAATAATAAATTATGTTTGTCAATATAAGCCGCTTATGCGGGTTTTTTGCTCATTGATTCGCTCCTGGGTCACTTGCATCTCATCTACTTTTTACTTGAAGAGAAGCTGGCAGTTTAACATACAATACAGACTGTACTGAAATGAATCCAGGAGTTCTCTGAACTGAATGTGTGAAAAATCCACATTAGACTAAAAAGGCAGCATTAATCCCTTGAAGCAAGTTAGAACAAGACAGGAGGAATGGAACAAGCGACTGCAGTAGGATTAAGAAGTGACTAAATAACAAGTTGTCCACAGATTATTCTTGCAGCTGTTTCCACCCTTTCCTCATTGAGCAAATGAAATATACATGCAAGTACAAATGTTAACAGAATTCGAACAAGTTCTAATCAGATAATCTCTGAGGACTAACTGATCTGGCCTCCTAGACCTTTCCCATGAATAAGACACATTACAAAAATCATCATATGCAAGTGTGCAACCCACTTGTTTCCCAGGACTGTAAACCTACCCTTCCTATGAAAGAGAGACTGCTGGATGTGGTCTGGTGCAAATGGCGAAAGTAAAACCCGTAACCACCTGAAAATGAAAGCAAAAAAACCAAACCAAATCACTAAAAAGGTGTTAACACATACAGTGTTATATCACACAATCAGCAGAAAATGTAGAGTAAGCATTCAGTTCCTCATTGTCAGTATTTCAGTGCCCTGGCTATCTGGAATTGGATGGCAGTAAGAGAAAAGCACCATCAGTCCACACGTGCTACTGGTCATTTTGACACTGAGACACACCATTGTTCTGGAGTTGCTGTAGAACAGTTGGTCTGATCTTCAAACAGAGCTTTTTCACCTCTGCCCCGAGCATTTCTCATAACTGAACGCAAACAAAATTAATCAAGAATTGCCACTTCCAGAGAAAACAGGAAACAGCACTCGGGCAGCTTCTATTCACCCATGGTAAGCGTTAAAAGCTGTCAAGGCACTAGAAGATGCTCACTATATTCCATGTCACAACAGACAGGCACTGAACATGAAAACTCACTGAAGGGAAACCAGTCTGGCTTTTTTTTTTTTTTAAGAATTCTTTTAAGGCTTAATTCTATTACACATCATCAGCAACAACTCTAAATTCCTTTCCCTGACTTTCTTCTTCCATCAAAGGTGTATTTGATGACCAGGATTCTACCAAGAAAGAGCATCAGGTATCAGATGCTTAACAGCTGAATGAATGAAAGAAAACTAGGAACGCATCGCTTGGCCAATGTCATTTAAGTACATCAGGTAAGGGAGTTAATTAGCACTTAAAAAGCTAAAATAAGTCTAAGTAATAACACTGAATAAGCTAAGCTGGAGAGGAAGTGAAGTAGGCTTGCCTGTCCCGTGAGTGGTTAAAGACCCTGATCTGTCCATGACGGTAGATGAACTTCGAAATCTGGTATGGCTTTAGGGAGATGTGAAATGGAGACCAAGTTTCTTGCCGCTCAAACAGCTCTGGGTGATTGCACACCTGTGAGAGAGAGAGCACGTCAAACACTGGGAGGAATTTATTTAGTCTGAGGCAGCATTTACATCCCAAATCAACTATGACTATCGATCACTGAAACTTTAATATTGATTAGTGTGACCCAGCTATTTAGTATATCTACTTACATTTGAATACAGCATCGTATCTTTTCCTATTCACGTAACAGCTATTGCCTCTTCTTCCCAAGCAAATGATCTCAACAACCAATTTGGAACCAAATCAGTTCGCAGATGCACACAGCACTTGGCTAAAGCTATTCTACCCCAACATCACGCTACACCGCATCAGAGACACAATTGAACTGCATGCAAATTTGCTTACCTATGCCAGAATTTTTTTTACATGGTGTTTTCTAGAAGCCGCATTTTAGTTTTGTGCTAATGAATGATTATACTGTTAAAAAATTATTAATGAAAATAGCCTTACCTTCCTGAACTGCATGACAAGGTTCATGAGACTACTAGTGGTGGTCTGTGCTTGCTGAGTAGTGCCCATCGAGGACTGCAGGAGGTCATCAATAGAGATTTTGTTTTTCAGAGCTTGGTACAACAGCTTCTGTCGACTTGTCTGCTGGCAGTACATAAGAATTTCAATCTGCAAAACAGGAATGAAGGTTTAGCCTTCTCTATCTCTGAAATAGAGGGTGACCACATCAGTACACACAAAGGAGAAATGTATCTTAAGCAAAACATAACTTTCTCAAAAAACACACATAAAGGCAGTCGCATTCATATTTGTATTTCAAGATCCAACCTGGAAAGGACTTAACAACGGGAATACTTTGGAAGGCTTAGATAACGATATAAGAGAAAGACCTTTAAAACTATGTGAGCACAACTAAGCAAGGAGGTATGTTCCTAAAAAGCTCTGAAAAGATCACATCTGCAGCTGATCAGCTTAAAATCTGACCTCAGTTCAACTGTGCTCCTGTTAGCATGCGACACATTTAAAGCCATCTTAAACAGGTGTCAGGAGCCCACGACAACCACAGGTGCACCACATTAACAACAGTGGCTGCGAAAAGTTCTTGTTTTGAAATTTAATAAGCACATCAGAGCAAAGCAGATGTCTCTCAGCCAGTGGTCCCAAAACTCGGGGACATGCTGACCACAAAATCATCCAGTATTGCTAAAATCCACATGAAATTAAGACACTAACAAGAGAGAAAAGTATGATGTTGCCACTATGTATTTCTTGCTCTTTCAAAGCAAGAAAAAAGAATCCTAAATCCATGTCAAATCCTTTACAAAGGCAATTGGAGATGTTTATGACCCAGTCATTTTCATATCAATCTCCTTCACTTCAATTAGTGCTATTTCTGTCAACTTAATCAGGCTTAAAGATTTTTTTATTTGTAACTGTTAACGAAATGTTTTCCCTACAAGAAAAGTTTATTAATTGGGAGTTCTTCAGCTACATTCACATCTAATGAGACTGCTGGCATGTGGTGCCAGAAACTGAAGGTTCATGAAAGGTCTACAATCAAATTTCAGGTATGCAGTCTGGCAAATGAGTTTGCAAAAACCAGATTAGAGAATAGAGCTATGACAATGAAGTTGAAATACTCATTCCAGATAAATACTTTTTCTAACCTTATCTGACAGCTCATTTTCCACATCCTTCTTGATTCTTCTCAACATGAAAGGCTTCAGAATCATGTGCAAGCGGGATAGCTGGTCTGAAATACAGGGAATGGGGAAGAAGGAACAACTACATCACCAAGGAAGAAAACTATATGGAGTTCTACTGCAAATTAAGTCCCTTACTGCTCAGCCATTACCCCCCATATGAATTCTTACAGCACAGAATTGGCATTTCTGTTTATTTTTCTTTTTTCAAATAAGCGCTAAGCTAAGATGTTTAGCCTATGAATCTAAAAATCTGCTTCAAAGAAGGAACTTCTAAAATATTTTATGTGTTATATGTTTCTCCATGCTGAACAATACAAATTTAAATTTATCACTCCCTATTAGTGGAGAAGAAAATTTCAGATGAGACACTGCTAATTCACAAAAAGAAATCGTTACATTTTTACGTTTCGCCTCCCAAAATTACAGCATCAGAAAAACAGGGCATACTGCACTGACAGACAACTGCAGGCTTTACAATAAGCTGTGAAACAAAGTTTGGGGTATTTGAGAACTAAAACCTTTACTTCTGTGACAAGTTCCAACTGTGCTCCGTTCTACTTTAATTACAAATCAGCTGTTTTACCTAGCTAGATTTTTCTACATAATTAACCCCTAAAATTTACTGTGAAGATTTTTTTTAAAGACTTTCTATGCTTTTCTTACAGTCCTCAAAAAGTGTGTAGTGCTTTGTGTCAGGATTTTTATGTCTAGAACTTGAAACACACTCAGGACATCTCCAAGACTGTGTGCTCTGTAGAAACTTAAAATATTTAAAATATTTGTCCTCCTGTGTTTGGGAAAGAAGACAACTGGAGACAAGAAGTATATCAACATTTTCACTACACGTTTTCCTGTTCATTACACATGCTACATTAGTCAGAAAAACAAATCTTGACATAAACCATGGACAACAATCTCTAACATTCCAATCCCATTATGCATCCTCTGCTTTAGACGACAATTCTCACACAAAAAATGTGAGATAAAGTTTATCCATTTGCAGTTGGAAAAGGCAACAGATTTTTAATATAAAAACTACTGCAGTTACAGCCTGCACTCACTCTCATCAATGGCAGATTTGTTCTCTGCATGGCTCTCTATGTCCTTAGAAAACCACTCGTTGAACTCTTCATGGGAATCAAACAGTGTTGGCATGATAAAATGCAGCAGGGCCCACAGCTAAAAGGAGAGGAGAAAACAGCAGATGAGCAAAAGTCACCCTACAGTGGACAAGGTAATTGGGGATCCCAAACCCTTGCAGCTCTTTATGAGCAAAATCACTTTACCAGACCATGAGACATGGCAAAATTAAACAAAATCTCAGTCGCATCCTCTTCCCACCCCTCCCCAAATGCCAGATACATCAACTGGCATTTGATATAAACACTCTTCAAAAGCCATGAGAAACTCAGCACAATTATTTCAGCCAACAGAAGGAAATGCCACAAGAATTAGATTTCACCCTGTAATCTAGGTATTACTAACTATCAGGTATCTTAAGTTTTATTTTCATTTGAATGCACAGCACATTTCCAAATTTTCCCCTGCCAGAGCTGATTCCATGTTTGTTTGCCAGTGGTTTGCTACAAGCATAATTCCACAACCACCCAAACATGACAGGTTTCTCAACTGTTCACGTGTATTTAGTATACATTCTTTTTATAAAGAAAATTCCACTCTCGTGAGCTCCCGAATACCTCAGCCATTGTGTTCTGGATTGGGGTCCCAGTCAACAACAATCTATTTCGACACTGGAACTGTAGTAGGATCTTCCAACGAACACTGATGAATAAAATTAAGAAAAGTCATTAAAACTGTTTTTTTGTACAAGGATATAAAACATAAGGTATTTTAAGACCAATTGCTTCCAGTGACCTTCCCAAATGACTTCTGGAGGTCACTGGGTGAAACTATCACAGCTACTGCCCAGTCTTTCAAAAGACAATTAGAGGAAGAAGTAGCCTTTTCAAGTTACAAAGAAATGCGTGCAATTTATATTATTTTTCTAAGTATCCTTTTCCTCATTTTTAATACAAATGCTTGGATACTTATAAAAGCTCATCACTAGAATAATTAACTTCCCAAAAGAAACAGTTACTACGAACCAGAACACCACATATTTTTCAGACATTGTAACACTATGTGCATGGGCCTCTGTGGCAGGAGCACTGAGCTAGACACTGCTGTCCTCCTAGAGGGGCAGTTTCCAAAGAATGCTGAAGAGACAGACTTCTGTTAGAAGGAGCCCACATCTAAAGCGGTCTTGAACCTAATGCCTACAGTGGCAACTTGGGCAAAGGTTATGGGAAAGCAATTACAGAAGTAAAGACGGACAAATCTATTACTTGAAAACAATTAGAAAACTTTCTGGCACAGAGTCTTCTGACAAAGATTGGGCTTTATTGCAGCCAACAGTATTCACAGGGTTCTGACCTTCATTTGTGTCTGGAAGTGCCACTGAAGAAGGAATCAAAATAATGCATTTAGCAGAGCCAATATAAGCAATAACACACTGAAAACTAGGGACTGTTCACTAGGCAGAATTCTATGAGGAAGGAAGGTGAACAGCATTTCACACTGTTTTGTTTAACTGTCCTGTGCTCCATCTAAGTTTCTGCTCCACAACTACTTTTTAATTACATATTTGGAGAAGGAAAATGTAAGTGCAAAAACCTAATGGATCAATCCAGTGTCACAGAATTATAGAGATACTTAGGTTAGACACTTAACGGGTCAATTTAAACTTCCATCAGTTTGTGTAATATTGATGTTTTCTGGATATTCCTTCAAGAGGCTGATAGAGAGGGAAGATTTTGTTTCCAGTTAATTTGTTACCTGGAGCTACTCTTGAGTGCTTGAGCTTCATCCAGCACCATATATTGCCACTTCACTCGCTGGAAATACTTCACATCCTGTACTACCAGCTGATAACTGGTGATCACCACATGGAAAGGAGCATCCTGAGTGTATAATGTCTTCTATAACCAAAAAATAAGAAACAAATGTCCACATAATGTAAATACATTGTGAAGAGTTCACTTGTGTAAACTGTAATTTCAGACTTCTGTTTCATAATCTTTTGTCATTATTACTGCATTTTTCCCCAGCTGACTTTTTTAATTAATTACAGCATGGTTATTCAACTGGTGGATCTGGAATTCAGCCCATTAGTCCCTGAACAATTTCAGATGCTTCTTAGCGTGCCAGACAAGACCCAGGCATTGAACCCTGCAAAATGCTGCTGTTAAATCAGGAACAATCTGACAGGCCTGCAGGGATGCTAGACTTGGGCATCCTGAGTTGGTTACTCAAATAGAATAAACAGTCCTTGACACTGAAACTTCCTGCCTTATTTACAGAGCTCTAGTTCCTTCAACCAAACTCCATACTGCCCTGAATTGCCTTGCACCATATTGCTCTCCAGCAGAGGAGAAGCTTTCTACCTCATTACCTTAATGAATATGCTACTACATGACGGATGGATGAAGAAACAGAATTCTGTATCTACACATCATTTAGCTTGGTGAGGTGTAGCAATAGTTTGTGGTTTACTCTTCGCAAATAACAAAAATGGTTGAAGCACATGGGTGTGTTGTTATTACCTGACTCCAGAACTTCCTGATCACCTTTCTATCGTGAGGATTTCCCCAATAAGGTAGCACCTGGAACAGCACAAAAGTAGAAAGACATTATTTTCAAATAAAGATATTTATTTAATCTAGCTCTAGAATTTTATACTATGTATTCCACAAAGTGAGAAAGACAGACCTCTTTCTCCAATACAACAAAAAGGGAAATTATCTTTCTTAACACAGAGGAAAATGATAAAGCACTTAAAAAGTACTTAGAGCATTCCAGGCAAAGGTATCAAGCAACTTATGCCTAGAGCAAAGACTGGATCCAGCTATGGTGAAAATTTCAAAATACCCAGTAGCACATTACACCTTCTAGTCAACTTTTTCTAAAAATTAAAAATGATACTTTGCTCATGGCAGAAAGATGTCCACAGTAAACCCTACAGGACTAGTGGGCTCGTTCTCCTGTTTAACATTCCCTGGTTTTGTATTTCAGAACTGTCCCCAAAAATCCAAAATAAAGCTAAAATACGGCCTGGACATATTTAGTATAAGAATTTTTAAAATTAAGTAGTACTGCCAAAGAAATCTGTTAATCTTATCCCATTGGTTTTGTATTTCAGAACTGTCCCCAGAAATCCAAAATAAAGCTAAATTATGGCCTGGACATATTTAGTATAAGAATTTTAAAAAGTAAGTAGTACTGCCAAAGAAATCTGTTAATCTGGATGGATGAAGAAGCAGAATTCTCTATCTACACATCATTTAGCTTGTTGAGGTGTAGCAATAGCTTGTGGTTTACTCTTTGCAAATAACAAAAATGGTTGAAGCACATGGGCGGATGGATGAAGAAACAGAATTCTGTATCTACACATCATTTAGCTTGGTGAGGTGTAGCAATAGTTTGTGGTTTACTCTTCGCAAATAACAAAAATGGTTGAAGCACATGGGTGTGTTGTTATTACCTGACTCCAGAACTTCCTGATCACCTTTCTATCGTGAGGATTTCCCCAATAAGGTAGCACCTGGAACAGCACAAAAGTAGAAAGACATTATTTTCAAATAAAGATATTTATTTAATCTAGCTCTAGAATTTTATACTATGTATTCCACAAAGTGAGAAAGACAGACCTCTTTCTCCAATACAACAAAAAGGGAAATTATCTTTCTTAACACAGAGAAAAATGATAAACCACTTAAAAAGTACTTAGAGCATTCCAGGCAAAGGTATCAAGCAACTTATGCCTAGAGCAAAGACTGGATCCAGCTATGGTGAAAATTTCAAAATACCCAGTAGCACATTACACCTCTTAGTCAACTTTTTCTAAAAATTAAAAATGATACTTTGCTCATGGCAGAAAGATGTCCACAGTAAACCCTACAGGACTAGTGGGCTCGTTCTCCTGTTTAACATTCCCTGTTATCCCATTGGTTTTGTATTTCAGAACTGTCCCCAGAAATCCAAAATAAAGCTAAATTATGGCCTGGACATATTTAGTATAAGAATTTTAAAAAGTAAGTAGTACTGCCAAAGAAATCTGTTAATCCACTTATAGCTCAGAATTTCCTGGGTCCTATTACTCAGCACAGATCTTTGCAGTGCAGTTACTGGTTAGTAATACTGCACTGCCATCTTCTGCCTGCTGAAAGGACTACCCTCAACTCAGTGAGGAATGCCGGTTTGTGAGGTTGCCAAGCATCTTAAAACATCTTGACCCTTTACCTGACAAGCTCCAAATTTCAAAGTGCCTTTAGCTGAACGTTCTTCCCACTGTTCTGCAATAAGGATGCTAGTAAAAAAAGGGCAGACTAACCCAAAAAGTGATTTGCCTTTTAGTTTGCATATTCTGCCATGGACCTGAAGAAATTAATCCGCTGTGATTTATTGACTACACACTTCTGTATTATTAGAAGCACCCGTGTATGATTAGATGGTTGAAAAAAGATTGCTCCAAGTTGTAAACACATAACAATCAAGTTTAGAAAACTTGTTTTTAAAAAGGGTTCTGTTCCATGGATAAGGTAAACATTATTATGCAATAAACACAAAGAGCAGCAACATAATTACAGAAACAGCTTCTTTTTGTGTGATCAAAACCCAGAAAATTATCTTTTTATAAGCATCCTGACTGCATTTTTGAAACTTTTTCTGTATTTCATTCACGAGAAGGAGAAAGCATAAGCAGTGGCTCACCTATTCTACGCAATGAATTAAAGGATATGAGAGAATAAATAGGTAGAATGGCCAGCTGCTCTAATGTTTTCTACTCCAGGGTAGTTAACCAGGACCCCCATTGTTATGGGCTATGCAAATACATTAATGGTTTATTTCTAGTTGCTTTTTTTTAAAAGTAACTCCTCACTAACTTAAGCACTTCTATTTCTTCATCAGTTTTTTTAAAGTCTCAGTAATCCCAAATTATTCCAAAATATAAGACACGTGAATCATGCAGCACTGAACTGTGTTCTAGCACTTCTCCTCATCCAGATACCTCAAACTATACACCACCATAACCAACACAGGGTCTCACCAGGGATCTGCAGAGCAAGCTATTTGGTAAAAGGCAAGTCCTTTAACACTGCCGTACCCCAGATCAAGAAATCAAATAATACGTCCAAGTTTTTTCCTCCAACTCATTAAGTAAGCTAAGAATTTAAAACAATTAGCCTGGATGTTACTGGTATACTAGCTACTTATAACTAGGTGTCTTTTACTGTTCTTAAATTTTCTCTGTAAAATAGAAAATCAGATATTTAAAAAAAAATTATCAAGACCTCTTCATATCAAAGGCAACGACATTAACAACTCAAATATTTAAACTATAACCTATTCTTCTTTGCAGATGTAACAGCTATAAGCTTCTGACGATTCTGTCTCTCTAATTCTAAAATTTCAGCAGTGTTTCAACAGCACATGTTCTTTTCTAATCTTCCTTTGCAATACATCAATTTTTTCCACTGGGTAATACGTAAGCAGCGTGCTCTTCAGTAACTGATTGCTCCTTCCTTTCTACCTTACTATGTTTTCACATGCACAATATACCTGAAGCACTCCATTTACTTTCTCCTAATCTTTTTGCTCTTATCTATTTGTGCCTCACTTCTCTCCTTTTTCTTGATTACTGGTTGTATGTCTATGGTTCTACTTTTCTATAGTAACAACTGCATTCTCTCTCCCTCTAAT
Organism: Calidris pugnax; assembly: GCF_001431845.1. Taxonomy (NCBI): domain Eukaryota; kingdom Metazoa; phylum Chordata; class Aves; order Charadriiformes; family Scolopacidae; genus Calidris; species Calidris pugnax. The sequence goes on from NW_015090921.1 coordinate 4,086,910, forward strand.
CTGTTTAGATTTCAGTTCTGTTCACATACAATCTTCATCTTATCCGAATTGATGTGAATGACTGAAGACACTGCTCTAACTCTAAGGACAGTACATAAGACTGAAATATTATTCTTGTATCTGCTGCCAGGCCCACACATTAGAACTGAACATCCACTCCCTGCCACACTTCAATTCCTTACTGAGAAAGTGTCTTCAAGCTGTTGCAAAAAGGAAAATCGTATGATTCAAGTAAGAACATTTTTAAACACTAGATAATTGAATGCTCCAGAAAAAACACGCTGACAGAAAAAAAAAAATCAGAATCAAGCCCATCACAGAGTTTCAAATTCCAAGAGAATTAGGCATCCAGATGTGGCAACAAACTCAGGAGAACAAAACAGTTTGCTTTTGAGAATACAGAAATAAATTTCTTGCACATGCTTATTACCTTAAATTTAGGTACAAATCTGGCAAACTCCTGGTGCCAGTTGTTAAGAGTAGAGGCAGGTGAAATTATTAAAAAAGGTCCCCAGATGTTCTCTCTCTGGAATATACACATTAAAAAAACCACACACAGGAATTAATTGGGGGGAGGGGACATAGAGACAGTGTGATACAGCTTTGCAACTACTGCATGACAGTGGCTACATAAGAGAGGAAACTATATGCAATGTAACAAAACCTCCTCCCAGCACAGCAGGGTGATACAGAAATCAAACAGAAAAGATCTAATGTTTAACTAGGACTTATTTCGTAACAGCAAACCAGAACAACCACCATTCTTTAAATCTGGCTCGTTCCTTTGTTTCTGAAAATTGCCACCTTCCCATCACTAGCAGTCCCTGTCATTTTGGGGAGGAAAAGAACTTCAGGTGGCACTGGCAAGCTTTGCTCCGTAACATCATATTAGAGTGCCCTCTGGTGAATAACAAAAGTTGGGCCATTAGTGTATGGTAGTTACAAGCTGGCCAGCAGAGGGGAGAGCCAGAAAAAACTAAAAGCCCTGTATAGGCTTCCAAAAATCTCAGCTTTCAGTGCAAGAGGGAGACAAGCCTATCTGTTACCCCTTCCATACAGAAGAGCTCAAAAGTCTCAGCTCTGCACACTCTTCCAGTGTGGTGGCTGATAGTGCCAGTGAACTGGTACCAAAAGGAACATAAACAAATGCACATAGTTGTCATTTGGTCACTACTGCTGCTAGATCTGCTCTCGGTATCACTTGGCTGATCTCTCCTATTTAAGGCAAGTGACCGGATACCAATCAAAGCTTTTTTTGGTTTGTTTGTTTTTTGTTTTGTTTTTTTTTTTTTTAAATCAAGATATCTATTTCTGCATAAAGAAAGAAACTCCTGTTGCTTTTTCTGTTTGGTTTGTCTGCCCTGGCACAGAAGATTAACTATTCTTCCTAAAAAAAACCCCACAAATATGGAAATCCACAGGTTGCCATGAAGCTCAGAATTTGGGCTTCATTTGTACAAGTCTACAACTTGTTCTCTTATCAGGCTTTCACATTAAGTGCAAGTGAAAAGGTGCTACTCTGTGAATAAATGAAAATTCCATTTTTATTTATATATAATTACATATATAAACACACACACATAAGCATTTACATACACACACCCCGTTTCAAAGGTAAAGCTTTAAAACAAAGGGAAATGCCACAGCTAAAATGTCTTTTAAAGCATTTAAGCTTTATAATTAATTTCAAACACGTGAAAAGCTTGCATCTTCTATCAAGCATACTGACCAGGAAGAAGCTTTAATCCACCTACCTCAGCCAGATGTGCAAGGAGAGCAATACTTTGTACTGTTTTACCCAGACCCATTTCATCTGCCAGGATTCCATTGATACCCTGCAAAAGATCCATAAATGAACACCCTTCACCTCACTATTTTTTAATCCATACAGAACTAGCAGAAGGGTTACCACTGAATTTGGGGGGAGCAGCTCTAGCGTAACAACTCTGAAACACCTTATTGTCTCTTACATCTTCTACTAAGATAATTTATCTCAATCGTGCTTTCATTCGTTTCTTGGGCTGATTTTTATCCTCAGTCTGTCTGCACTTTGCAATCCCGTTGCCAACTGGGTATGCCCACAAAGACAAGTCTGCCTGCACTTTACCAGCTGACCAAA